>NW_019525115.1:714747-829747 GCF_002814215.2 Seriola lalandi dorsalis
GTTTTTTGCACTGAAAACATGTTTGACATGGTCCCCACAGCGCACACACACACACACACACACACACACACACACACACACACACACACACACATACGCAAAATGCGCGCACACACACACACACACACACACACACACACACACACGTACACACATACATACATATCCCCCTTGCTCTCCTTTCCTTCCTCTCTGTATCACCTCTCTGGATATAGTAGTCATGCAGACAGCTAATGTCAAACCACCAATTACACAGTCAGTCGCTTTCTATCCTTTCCCTCTCTCTTGTTCCATCTTACAACCACCCACTGACACACACACACACACACACACACATACACACAGATTACAATGTCAGGCACTTTTGTTTATCAGTCACGTCAACAAGTGTTACAGCATGGTAATTACCACCAGACCAAGACCTTCCTTTTGGTGTCTGTCACATGGACACACACACAAACACACACACACACACACACACACACACACACACACACACAACCTCAAAGATGAGATTCACCCCTCCATACATGTTACTCATATGCTGCCTCCTTATTTTCACGCTTCTGTCACCTTCTATACATTTCTCCTCCCTCTCTCTCTCCCTCTCTCTCTCTCTCTGGCTCTGTCTCTCACTCACTCATGCACACACACACACACACACTACTTCTCTGTCTATCTCTCCCTTGCTCTCACTTTCTTCTTTCTCTAATACCATTATTGGAACCATCAGCCAGAGTGGTGGCATTTACTGGCCCTGGCGCTCCCAGATACAGACACACGCAAAGTGCACACACACACACACACACACACACACACACACACACACACACACACACAGATACACACACACACACACAGAATCAAACAGACGCACTAACAGACACATGTGATTGCACAAGAAGAGAAATTCAACCACGTGCCCAAAGTTATGCCCACAAAGACATTTCTGCAGTTACAGACGAAACAGATAGAGAGCATAATGAGCTGGCAGGAGTTTAAAATGAAAGAAAGGGATGGAGGGATGATGACCTGATGTACCAGATGGTTTAAACCAGCTGCCTCGCAAGGTTAGAGAGATGATGGATGGATGGAAAAAAATGTTTTCAGGATTCCAAACAGATTTCATTGGTGATGCTGTGCCCTGAAAAAACTTGATGTTTTTTTTCATGAGAGTCACAAGCATCATTTTAACATGTTGTCTTTTAATGAAAATGTATTGCTGTTAAAAGGTTTTTAATTGTATTTTGCTGAAATTTCACTGAAGACACGACGTGGTAGGAATGTCAGGTTTATTGGACTATACAGTTCTATAGGCTTCCTTCATTCCCCTTATTTTAATCTCCCTATCATCAATCCTTGCCAAGTAATTGTGACTTCATTCCAACTCCAAAACAATAAGAAGTGGTTCCATTCACATGCTTCCACCCAGTCCCATTATTCATCCAGGTCGATACCCCTTAACACATTCATTAAAAAAAAAAACACATTCCAATACTTCCAACTTGAAAACAGTAATTACAAATGTCAGAGAAAATCGAATTAATGTTGTGACACAGTGCTGTCTTTGGAACTCCTTGCCCACCGATGATACCAAAAATGGGAAATGGGTAGAAATCACTTTGCATTTGCTTCATTGTGCTTGAAAGCATTGACGTGAAATTTTCATGAATTGGTATCCTAAAAATCTATAAAAGTTTAATTCTGAACCATATACTTGTTATGGATACAAAGTGCATTCTGACTGAGAACAAGAAAACCAGCTTTTCTTTTTTGTTTTTTTTTATTAATTTTTTTTTAGAGAAAACACTGAGGAATTTCATTTGTATTTATTTGTTCTCTTAATCTTGTTAGGCCCATTTTGAGATAAGCACTCAAGAAGTTAGGACATTTCAAAAGGGTTAGAGCATGAGGCCGTGAAATGCTAAAACTTGGACCTCTGACAAACAAACCTAGAATTCTGCTATAGCGTAATGAGATCAAATCCAGTTATTGGTTCACTTTACAGAACAGTGTTCCCCCAGTGTCTTTCAGAAACCTCCTGAGTTTGCTAACTGTATTTCATGAGCCACAACGTTAAAGTTTAGAGGTCCTGTCTGCCAACATTTTTTCAACTTTTGTCTTAAATGGAAACTTTGTAGATGGAAGACTGCAATTTTGTAAATTAATGTGAAAAGCACTTTAATATGAGGTTGGCCTGAAATATGTAGTGAGGTAATAAATGAAATGTTAAAATAAAAAGTAAATTTAATTGAGAGCCAGTGTGTAAGGCAGTTCAAATTAAATTTCTAGCAGAAGCAGATTATAAATGGTGTCGGCAGGTACAGCTTCTTTTTTTTTTTTCATCAAAGCTCTCTCTTTCTTCGTCAAATTCACTTTTGGAAATACGTTTTGTGTGTGTGTGTGTGTGTGTGTGTTTTTCTTTTTGCCAGTTTCTGTGGTGTCTGTCTCTTTGGCCAAACCAACAATGCTTCCAGTCTGGCTATTTCTTCAAGTCATTCATCATTTACTGAGTGGAATAAATGTTTTACAGGGATCCTGAAAAAAAAGAGGAAATATTGTTCAATCTGGGCTGAGAGCCGAGTGAAAATGTCCCAACATTTAAAATTTGCATAACTTCATTTTCAGGGGGATATGTGTGTGCATTTAGAGGAAACATTCAATTGCTTTAGCACATTTTGTAATTTGAATATGGCATTGTATTACAGTAATCACATCGGTCACATACTGTATGAATGGATACTTTAAATTGCAAATCAGGAAACAAGTCTCCAGCATTCCCATTGGTAATTAAAATTAATTTCTATGACAGTAAAGTATAATAGACTGTGGACTTTGAAAGCATGTTCCCTCAATTACTAGTCTGTATTCTCATGTGATTTGTCACCCTGCTGGGTGTCTTTTACAAACATTGCAGCTAGACAAGCCACATACATTCTGTGTGCTACCCACATATCATTCTATTTTGAGAACAAATACATGGTCATGTGAAGAGTTGAGGCTGTGAAAAGACAGCAGAAGACGGGGAGAGTCTGTATACAGTTATATAAGCTGTGATGAAACTGCGAGGTGACTCCAGTCTTCCTCTCACCTGATGATCTGCTGTCCTTCCACTGCTCGAAAATTAAATTGCCTCCTTCTTTGTATCCTTTGTCCCCATTATCTCATCGTCACATCCATCCTCTTTTTCTTAATTTAAGCCTCCTCACCTCACACTTCGTTCCTTTTTTCTTCCCTCGCCTCTCTTTGTTGTACCTCTGTGATTTTCACAATTAATATTTTTTTCAAATCTTTTCCTTTCTTTTGCTCTAGCTAACTGTCTCACTTCTTTTCCATACTTCCTTTTCCATCTTCCTTCCCTTACTCTATGCAGCTCTGTTGCTCCCTATGCCTTTTTTTTTTCTTTCCTCCCACTTTGGCAACCCTACCCTCTGCCTGTTGCCACGGTTACCAGACAGCAAGGGAAGTAGGGAGGAAAAAGTGGGGAAACTAATAAGGAGAGAGAAAAGACTTTAAGACGGACAAGAGTGTGTGTGTGTGTGTGTGTGTGTGTGTGTGTGTGTGTGTGTGTGTGAGTGTGTGTATGTGTGTGTGTGTGTGTAAAGGATAAGGGCGAGATGGGAGATATGGTACTGATGTCATAGTGTGGGTCCAGTTTTTCCCTTTAGATTAAACGACCATGACAATTAAAGTAACAAACTCTTAGACTGTGCTGTTTTAGAAGAAAAGACACTGAGTCATCAACTTTAGTTTAAAAGATACTCAAACATCTGCCCTGAATAAACTTTAATATGTGCTCATTCGCTTAGCCTGCCTAGATTCCTCTTCAGGGGTTTTATTTACTGAGCTTATTAAACAGTTTTTAATGCAGATAAGTCACGGTGTGCGTCAGAGGGTGCAGTGTCAGGAACTGTCAGTGTCTTTTTTGTGTTACTGAAAAGTTGCCCAAATACTATTAGGATAATTTTATACTTGTAATGGATAGTAAAAGGACAGTAATTAAAAAGACCTTGGAATGAATAACAGCACTTACCATAGCATTATAATAACTACTGTTCTCTCAGGTCGCTCTCCAAGGTCCTGAATTTGCTCCGGCCATTGCTTATCTTTATGTCCCTATTCACCGTCCTTGATTCAGTATTATAAGCGTAACCGAATCAAACTTCAACCGCTGAGTCCATCCTCACCCACATGAAGAGGGTTAAAGGACTGCCTTTACACAAAACACTATCAATTTACCTACTTTAAAGAGATACTCAATTACACACACAGCAATTATACACATGTAACTTTGTTTACTTGTCCTTACAAGATCTGTTCAGTAAAAACAGTATAATGTAATAATCTTCTGTAGCTCTGCAGGAGCTTTTTAATCAAATCTGACAAAATACTCAGTATGATGTCAAAGTGATGTCATCATCTCAGCTTGTGCTTAGATACTTCAAATTTATAACAGAAAACCTCTGTCACAGGGACAAGGCAGGGAGGGTCAAAACGACAAGAGGTGCTATTGAGTTGCATTGTGAGAAATTTAGGATGGAGTGTTTTTAGAGCCTACATAAAGACTAAAATTCAGGATATCCCAGCCTCTAAAGCATTATTAAATCTGTATCTTGTGCATTCCCCCAACTTAATGAAAGTGCAGAGCTAAATCCATGAAGTACCCCTTTAGAACAATGATGCAACAGCACCACTTTCTGTGGCTCTCAGGTGTCAATGGGCCTGCTGAGTGTAAAACTCTGAACTGGTTGCTTTTCCGTACTCACACTGGAGGGTCGAAGGTAAAAAACATAATTTCCCTACAGAGATCGATAATGTCAAAGTCTCCTCTGAGTGTGTAATGAGATTCCCAAGGCAGGGGTTCCTGAGGTAACTATATTTGATCCGGGCCAGCGAATTGTTCATTTTTGTCAACACTTTCTACTCATTAAACATATCACTATCATAATTCAATGGTTTGACACGGCTGTCTTCAGGTCTCATTTTCATGAATTAAACATTGCATGGAAACAATCAATTTTCAGTCTAGACTGCTTGTGATCAATCACAGTTGCAATGAGTTGCTTTACCCTTGTATGTACACAGCACTCAATTGATGCCAATACAGTCTTAACAGCTGGCTCTCCAATTAGTGCTACTTGTGGTGTTTGAAACTGGAATTCATTCAAAACTGATTTATAGAAATCAACACATCCACTTTAGGATCAGATGTGTTTAAAGTACAGTATGGATGTAAATTAAAGAGGATTGCCAGATGTGAATTTGTGTGACATATATACCATTGATGTCAACTAAAGAGAACAGACACAGCTTGCACAGCTTTTTGCTATTTAATACTTTTATCTTATCTTACCAGCTTTATTCGTTGACATGAAAGAAACACAGACAGAAAAGAGAAAGAGAGGATGATATGATTTGATAAAAGTCATGCTCACTGAGCCATCAGGATACTCATATTGGGATGTTTTTTTTTTCTTTGTTTTTGTTTTTAAGTTAATCTAAGAAGTGTTCAAATGTCATTATTGTGTTTCTTTACAGTGTAGTGATCCTGCCAGCATTATTTTCACAGATTTAGAGACCTTTAGTGTTCCTTTTTAGGGCTCCCAGATATTTGCCAGTTTTGAGCAAAGGCACCAAAAAAAAATCTGAGCAAAAAGAAATAGACTACATTAAGCACTAGTGTGGCCTAAATACGCTTTTCAGTTGCCAAGAAAGATTTCCCAGAAATAGACCCAAATATAAGAAGATAATGGAAGTGTCTGCACTAAATGGAATTGCTGAAAAGAAGCTGAGAATTACAAAAACTGTTTATAGTTTGCGTGAGTCAGAGAACTGTAGGTGCAGTCAGGATTTTCAGCTTCATGTCACGACTACAGCTTCCATGTGCCTTGCTGAACTGTCCTTGAGCAAAACACTTGTAACATGTAAGCCTCATATAACATATTATAGTTATAGCCGTGAATGTCTTTTCCCCCCTTGCAAAATAATCTAAAAAGTCTTTGGACAGAGGTTGTGGGCTGGATTATGGCTCTCATATAGTAAAATGGTATACAGCTTTGTCATTGGAGCAGATGTTCAGTATTGTCAGTTAGGCATGAAGCCTTTTTGTCTTTAAGTGCAAAGTGCAGAAGTAACCTTTAGTGTCCTAGCCTCAGTCCATCAGACAGTGCTTGCTATCTTTATGTCTGTTGACTATGTTGTTGTACTCTTGTCTTAGAGGGAACTGTTGCAGACATTTTCCTGGCTGCTGTATCTTCATATGGGTGAACCTGACTCATGGTCATATACTCTCTTAGAAAATGTATCAAATGGTTATGTTAGTAAGGTTGATTATAGTTGAGTTGTAATATGCCCCTTTGATCAGAGCCCTGCTCTCACTCAGTAATGTCACTATGTGTGTTTTGACAAATATGTGGGTGGTAGGAAAACATTTTTATCATCCACAGACAGGTATGGGAGTATTCAAGTTTTTGCCATATAATCAGATTAAAAAAAGATATGTTATTTCTGCAATACTTTACAGCTTCTTTATTCATTTGTGAATATAAACAAGTCTCTCCTTAAGCAAATCAGCAAAGACTAAGACTGAGGAGATGATGTCATCCGTAGACAAATCCTCGAACTGCTCCATAGACAGTAAATAATGAAACAACCGACAGCACCAGTGGTGATTTTACTGGCATATGAGAAGAAGTCACAGATGTGAGCCCTGCAGTCAGACACTTTACTACTTATTTTGATGTACTATCTCAAACCAAAAATTCTACAAGCCCACAGAGTGAGTTTCCATTTCACCATCAGTACACCAACTCCAAAAAGCATCACCTGATTAGACTTGACAGTGACTTTACTGTCCAGAATAACTAAAATAGTGCAGAGTAAATTACTTTTTTGCATGGTTTTGACCTTTAAATTGTGGAGTAGCAGCACCTTGAAGGTTAGAGGTTTGCAGGTTTAAATCTCCAGACAGGTATGAAAAATGTGGTGGAATGGTGAACAAGTGACTCCCACCCTCCACCCTCCCTCACGACATGCTGGTTCCTTGAGCAAGCAGCTTACCGCCCCTGCAGATGTGTTTAATGGCAGTTATGAGTCACCTGCTCGAAGAGATTGTGTGGGGCCCCGTGGATTTGTTAGAGGGTGGTGTTGGAAAAGTACATACAGTGTGTTCAGCTGAATCTCATCTTAAAAGTAAGTATAGGATGAAGGCGCAGTCCTGTGGGTGACAACTTTGCTTGGTCACACTTTTCCATGTGTGTCGCACAGATACCAGTCAGCTTGCTTTAGCACTTCCTCTAATGCATTAAACATCATTTTTAAGTACTATCCTCTGTCTCATATCACTGTTGAATTGGCACAATGCACAGCATTCATATTGTTTCTCAAGATGTGTAAGATTCTAAATTACTGTCGGATCTAATGGAGAGGGTTTAAGGGCGCATTTAGCCTCTTAACAAAAGTCTGAGTCTAAAGGGACTAAAAGGGGGTAAAATGTTCTCTACTTAATGTTTTCAATGTATCACTCTCACCTCTCACATTGGTTGAGAGAGTATTTAGGTCTTGCCATAGCTTTTTAAGCTTTTTTACTATATCTTACTAAAGGATCCTGATGTAGCACTTTTTGGCAATGGGAGCTCAAATGTTGCTTGGGATGATTTTATACAATCTAAAAATGACTTTACCTAGATGAACATTTTTAAACTTGTCAGTACTGCAGTTTATATAGGCCCTTTGGGGAACGTGCTTCAGTGTTCTCAAACTTATGTTACATTATGATCTTGACCAGGTCATACCTTACATGCCATGTTGCTTGTATGTCACTGTAAGCCACTGAGAGTATGTTTATACTACCTGGCCACTTTATTAGGTACACATATACGATGTAATGCAATCCATTATAACAGATATACCACACATTATACATGTAAGATAATAATGTTTAATCTTCGTTGATACTGTCAATGAGGTGTTGATTAAATTATATGTTTATTATTGAGGTCATAGTAAGTGGTTAAAATCTACTTTGTTTCAAAACATTAAGCAACACCTCTCAGTATAATGCAGTGCACTGAACATTATCATCTTTGTAAATGTATTGCTGAGCAACTGTATTGGATTGCATTTGATTTTGTAGTAATAATGGCTACTGAGTCTCCAGCATGTAACTCATCCATTGGGATTACGTTGTAGTAAGATCAACTTCATGATCCATGTTGGTTAGCATGAGCACTACCAAAGCAATACACTGGATTTCCCTCAGCTCTGGAAGTTAAACAAAGAAAAGAACAGGCTGCACTGGTTGCCTTTATGTTGACTCTCTTACAATCCTTTAGGATGCCCTTGCTAGCAATAAAGATCCATAAAGCTCACAAAAAGTAGGACGAGCAGCTATACATATTGTGCTTGCCCTATCATAAATCACTGTATACTGGGACACAGTAAACAAAAGGATTGGCCCAAGAGCTCTCTCACATGCCTTGAGCTGTTAATTTTGCACACACTTGCCCTTTATGTCACTAGCCATCAGAAAGCAAAGTTGCATAAAAACAGTAATATGAGCAGAACGTCATTATATGCACATGGTTGAATTAGGTCACTGTTGTGCCCACAATAATTGCAATAATTTGATTACTGTGTGTGTCTAAGTCTGTGTGTCAGGATTGCCAAGTTTGGTTCTGAAGTGTTTCATTGATCCATTCTGGCAGAGAGAGATGAGCTGGATTGCTGCTAATCTGGCAACCCTGGAAATGTCAATTGAGGAATCCGTGTGCGTGTGTGCGTGTGTGCGTGTGTGCGTGTGTGCGTGTGTGTGTGTGTGTGTGTTTGGCAGGCTGGGAAGGGTGTACCTATGGATATGTGTGGTTCAAAGGGCCTCCTCCATCTGTGTGGTGAGCTCTGTTAGTGCACGCACCACATAAAAAGACCAGCTGAATTCAGCATGATCAGTTGAGTAGAGCTTTGCCTTTGTGTTCAAGCTGACCAACCATCTTTGACATAACTGATTGAAACTGCAAGGTTGGAAAATTACTTTTTGTTGTCCCCCCCTCCAACTGTTTGACTACTTCTCTCAAATGATTAGTCTCTAAAGATGGGTGTCAAATCAAAGGAAAAAGATTGTTTCACTGTGTTAGGCAGCACTTTAAACCTCATCATATCATACACACACCAAACAAAAAGAAAAAAACCTTGGTCTTGTCGCTGCAAATGACCTGGCAAGAGTTGGTTGAACATTAATTGGAACATGTTTTAATGCCATCTTCTTTATGGCCTGTAATCAGTAAAAAAAAAAAGTCCCATGACTTCATCACATGGAGAAAAATCATGAATCATTGAAGTGGAGCTTCTGCACCACCATGTTTGCCCCAGGCTGCCCTTGTGGGGTTAATCAGTTCATGTGTGAACATGAGCCTGGAAAGGTGTGTTCGGCTGATTTTCCCTGGACAAATACAGGTTTTGAACAGAAAACAAACAAACAACGGAGCAGATGAACCATTGTTCAGAGCAATGCTGTGCTGCAGAGCTATGCTGTGGAGCGCCGCTCCCATATCACGCCATTGTTTCTTGATTCCTTATAGCGACACTTAACTTCCTGAATACTCCACTCAGTTTCTATCAAAGGTTTATTTTCCCCTTCTTACCCATGCTCAGAGGCCCTCAGTTTGACAGGAAGTGTTCACTGAATATTCATGTATCCTTGCAGTGATTTCTGATGCACTTTTGCTGTTGAGAGTTGACTGGGTGAATCCAAATGGTGTTGCCTTAAGTAGCTATCTCATACAAGAAGAGTTTCAACCTTATGATTCAGTGAACATACATTACAACAAATGGCCGCCTTTTACATTACTTCTCTGAGGCACTGTATAAGGAACTAAAACTGTTACATTGTTACATTTACTGTTACATGTACATGACAGTGCTGTTATAAATGTATTCATGTGCAAGACAAGAACCTCTTTAGGTGACGTGACACTTCGTCACTCCTCTTCTCATCTCTTCTCGTCACTTCTCATCTCTTCTCGTCACTTCTCGTCACTTCTCTTCACTTCACTCCTCTTCTTGTCTCTTCTCTTCTCTTCTCTTCACTCCTCTTCTCATCTCTTCTCGTCACTTCTCCACTCCTCTTCTCGTCTCGACACTCCTCTTCTCTTTTCACTTCTCTTTTCTTCACTCCTCTTCTCATCTGTTCTCATCTCTTCTCGTCACTCCTCTTCTCATCTCTTCTCGTCTTGTCACTCCTCTTCTCATCTCTTCTCGTCTCGACACTCCTCTTCTCTTTTCACTTCTCTTCTCTTCACTCCTCTTCTCGTCTCTTCTTTTCTCTTCTCTTCTCCTCTCACCTCTTCTCCTCTCGTCTCGTTTCTTCAGTTGAAATTACACAGTAGTACCTATGGAGATGATAACTGAAAGATGGAAATGAAAACAAAAACACATTAATTTGACATAGTAATCATTAAAAAACATTTCTGTTATTCTGGGAATAGCCTGACTGCATTCAGTTTTTTTTAAAGCAGCAGGATTGTTATATAACTAACGGTTATTCAACTACTAATTGAGACCCCGTTCTTTCAACCAATGCTTTTCGCTCACAACAGCATAACAAGACAGAAAAGTGTATGTGTGTGTGTGTGTGTGTGTGTGTGTGTGTGTGTGTGTGTGTGTGTGTGTGTGTGTGTGTGTGCGTGAGTTGTTATGGCTATGAAGCATTCCAGACTGACTCTTTCAGCATGCCCTACCTTTGCTTTTCTGTATCTATCTCTTCGATGTATCTTTAATACCTTAATGAGAGAGTGTGTAGTGAAATACACGGTTAGGCCGGAATTGTGTGTTCTTATGCTTGAATTCTTGAATGGGAATATGTGTTTATATCCTTTATTATGTTAATAACAATTTCCTGTAAAAATAAACGTCAGGTCAGTCGACTCACAGTAAGAACCCTGGTCAACATTAGCTGACTTGCGAATCCGCCCATTACTTCCCTGCAGTCAGATTTTCCACATACTTGATTTATGAAGAGGTAAAATTACAGATTTTTAAAATAAGAAAAAGAACAAGGAACATTTGGTGCTTTGATTGCTTTACATGCAGTCCTGTCATTACATCCATTTCCACAGCTGGCCCACTTTACTGTGAATTTTAAATAGCTGCACACACTGTAGGAACCTCTATCATAAATTCCTAATCTGATGTACCAGAGGATATGAGACTGATCTCACCAGACACAATGACTGCTACTCATCGTTTAATCAAATGCTTAAAACGATATATATGTTCGTGTTAACCAGATGAGGGTCTTGTGTGGCCGCATGTGCAAATTCTAATTATTTCATTTAGTTGGCTACACCTTAACCATAGTGGCAGCAGACCAGAAAACAATCTCATCAACAATATTTTAATGGCCAAATGCATTTTCGCTGGAACAGACAAACAGTACGGCTAATAGAAGCACGAGGTCAGACGATGCTCACATGGGTCGTTTCAGTGACGTATAACCTATTCTGTGGTTTAGTTTGAATAACGGATTGAAACATGCAGAAGTTCTGTCATCTGTGTTTCTGGTGGCTGCCATGTGTCTGTTTGAAATGTTTGTCAGGACACCTCAAACAGACGGATAGTTCAGGTCAACAATTTGACCACTGTTCTCAATCACTGAACATGGAAGGGTGCTTAATGTAGGACTGTATATTGTAGGTAACAATTTACTGAATCGCTGATGTGCTCACTGATGTATTGATCGGCCTGTTGTGAAATATTGTGAATATTGTCGCTCTTTCCCTTCGTCTAAGCCATGTCAGTCAGTATGGCAAGGCACAAACGATATACTATAGTTTGGTGATAATGTAAAAATGAAATGAGAACTGTAATGCGAAAGTAGTAACATTAGAGAGGAACGTTTGCCTCGCTCTCATGTTTGCCTCCTCTGCTCCACCCCTCTGTATACACTGTATCTAGAGACACTTTGAAATTAAATTTGAATCCTGAGAGTGTATTCTGTAATCGCCCTCTTAGTAAGCTCATCCCACAGCGGCTGTATGTATAATACCAGCTGTTGCTATACGGAGGATGGTAAAGAAACAAAATATAAGAAAAAAGTGTGTGTGCGTGTGTGTGTTTGGAGTTTCTGCAAGGATTAAACCTGAGGAAAGAGAACAAAATTACATATCCCATGCCATATTTTTTACACTTGAAATCACTTTGTTTTGTGCGAGTGGAGAAAGTAAAGAAAAGAAAAATGACATGATGGAAAAGCAGAAAGGAAGGCGGAAAAAAGCTGAGTGAGAGAGAGAGGCAGCGAGGGCAGCAGGTGAAACACAACAATAGATGGAGAAAGAGAGTGACAGCAAGAGAAAAACATGTACACTAGAAAGAGCACAGAAGGTGGGGTAAACACAGGGGAAGGTTAGTGGTCCAGTGCAGTAGCTGGGTGGAGTTCAGTCCATGTTTCTACGGTAACAGACTTACGGCAACTTCACTGTAAGAAAGAGGAGTGGAAAAGATGGCTGCGCGTATTCTTGGTGTGTCTTCGTGTGTAGGGCCTCATTAGTCAGATTGGCGATGATGACATTCAGCAGACACAAATCAATGGTAACCCCGTAAGACAGCAGCTGTCTCCCTGTTTCTCTCCGTCTCATTAATCCTTTATGCTGTGTGGTATCTGCCAATCAGTTAGGGTTTTAAAGTATCTGCAATATATGTTATATATACACTATATGTGTATGTGTGTATGCGAGTGAGAGGGCTCATCAGATGCCTTGAGGATGATGAGCTGATTGGTGAGATCAATAGTAAACATCACTCTGTAGACATTGCAGTAACTCTCTTCCTTACTCTCTTTCTTTTTCTCTTGCTCTTCTCTTCTTATTTTCAAAACACAATTATCAGCTCTTAATATGCAAATACAGTTTAAATTCTTACAATGACAAACCCGAGTCTCTCAATCGCGCTCCGCGAGTATTAAGAAACACGCACACAAGCTTGTGTTTACCAAAATAGTGCCCTCTGCTTAGCATTCTTCACCTGCTCTCAGTGACCCACTTACTTAGAAAGCAGATTTTTTTTTTTTTTTTAATTCATTAGCAAAAATGAGTGCTTGCTTATTCCCATTGCTTCCTGTCCTCCTCTCCCCCTCCTGTATGCCGCTGTGGTTTTGCAGTGCCAGAGGTCCTCTAAGCTGCCATTTAGCCAGCCGCCATTAAAGCCAACATGCTGCAGTTAGAAACATACCCTGCAAATATTATGGGATATCATCGTAATTAAGCATAATTTGGGTATTTTAACCTACAATTTGCTGTGCATAGTGCTAATTTCCCCCAAAGGATGATATCCTAATATAGACTGCCATATATCCTAATGTAGTACACCTTTGGATCAATTTAAGTGATTATAGTCATTACAGACATCATTTATATATAATCATTTACAAAATAAAAATAAAATGCCCTACTTTCCAGGCATAGGTAGCTTGAGTCACAGTTTATCTCTTCAGAGAATCAGATGGCTTCTGAAGGCCTCCTTAAAATGAACTAGTTCATACAAAGCGTTGTCCGACCACGTCTAAAGGCAGAAGTGTTTCTCGCAGGCCTGCTATCACAGAGAGGGATGAAACACAATAATTGTTCAAAGAAGGACAGGCGCACACTCTCTCCTCAAAGGTATTCATTGGGCTGCACTCCTGTAAACATGGGGAATGATGGAACAAGTTCTGTGAAGAATGAAAAAAGAGCCCTCGAGAGAGAGAGAGAGAAGTTCCAGATCCTGTTTACTTTCTCACCCACACACCAGGCCAATTGTTGGGTAAAGTGGTTGTTAGATTGACATTTCTGAAAAAGTAACAAAAAAATTGTCAGAGGCACACTGCCCACTTCTGACATTGGAATGTGTGGAGGAGGAGTGTTTCAGAAAATCCGACAATGAGTTTGTGTGATGCATACTCATGCTCTTAGGTTTAGACCATCAGCATGCTCGGAATCAGTTGATGTAAGTGATGTGCGCAGACCGTCTGCTAAGGAATTCCTTAAGTTGAAAAAGGGAACTCTGCTCTATAACTACTGTTATAATCACTTCTGTAATCGCTTCTGATGTTGACACGCTTCAAGTGATCTAACACAAACACACAGATGGTACACTGTAACTGTGTGCTTGGATGAAAAACTCACAAGATACAAAATAGGTTCCAAAAAATATATCACAAAGTATTTTGTTGTAAAGTATGTCTTGGCTATGCATGTGTTGGTACATCAGTACCATGTTGTATACTCTGTGGTCCACAGTTGCGTATTCACCAGCTGTTGACAGCAGTGTTGTTTGGTGTCACCGACCAGACACTTGATATTCTTGTTTCGGCAACTCAATGTGGTCTAAGAAAAAAAATAAAAATGTGGATTACAGGTAAACATTAGAGCAAAAGGGAAAGGGAAGCAAAACTATATAATATTAATTATTATTGATTTGGTCCAAAGAGGCACGGTGAAGAAGCAGCACTGATGTTAATCATTGGTAGTACTAGAAAGTTTTGTTGTGATCATTGTTCAGGCAGGAGTATTTATCTTGGCTGATGTTGTTACACTGCAGTTGTAGGAGAAGAAATGGTAGCAGAAGTCACAGCATTACCCTAATTCACTGAACCACTTGAAGTAATAACAGTCAAAAACAGAGTATAGCCAGGCCATTGGTCAAAGAGTTCAGACCATTAGTGCCATATAGAAACATAATGTCATTAACCATCACTGCTAAGAACGGTTGAAGCAACACTAAAGGAGCAGGTCAACTGAGGATATGTGTTTTGACTTTGAAAGCCTAATCACATTTAAAATGAAAAAGCATTAAGGTGAAATAGCATTAAGATGAAAGTAAGAATGAATGGAGATGATGGTGTGGTATAATTTATAGCACCTTACATTTTCATAGGAGGGCATAAAAGCCCCTCAGAATTTTAAATGGCTTCAACAGTAAATTTGTGTTTCTCCGGCTCACCAAGAACATGGTATACTAATGGTTTCCATTTTCATTTCAATCCATTTGTGCCCTACAGAAACCCCATATATCCAGCTTTGAGTCAGATAAAAAGATTGGTCTTGACTGAAATGATGTAAAGTATGTCATTGCTGTAATAGTCTTGATTGACTGTTAAAGAGGAAAAATTCAGCATGGCATTCTGTATTTTACTGATTCATTTTTTATACATTTTGTGTGATAGCTGTTTCAAAGTGTTGCTTTTACTTTACCACTACAAAGGAGAATGATGTAACCATCTTTTGTGCTATTAAACTACAGTAGTGCCCACATACTGCAGCAAGCTGGTTTGAAGTTTTAGAGCAAAGAGATAACTGATTGTGTGTATGCCATCGGGTTACAGAGGTCCATCCCATTTATTTTGTTGAGGAATTAAACACAACTCCCCCACATGTTTCAACAGTAAATCTTGGCATCCCCAGACTCATCTTCCTCCACACTCTCTCTTCCAGCACTGATCAGACTCACCTAAACTACACAACATCTGCCCTGACACTGCACCAACACCTGAGCTTCAGCTTAACTCGCATCGCACCGCGTAATTTCTATGTCTCCACATAACTCTAGACAACAATAGTCTAATGGGACAGCAGACTTGTCAACTTGAAATGGACTAGCGAGCAATTCAGAAACAGCATTTTAGCAAACACCTAGAGACTAATGGAAAGCCTGACCCTGCAGGCTAAATCATACTTCATTTTCATACATTTTCCTGCCAGTGTTGAATGAGTGTTGTGTTCTTCAACACTGATTGATACAACGCAACAGTGTGTGAATGACTAAACAGTGAGTTACAGTTTTTAAACAAACAGCTGTACAGCACCATAGCTGTGGTCTGTATAGTAAGTGTCACATGTTAATCACACAAAATTTAAAAAAATTTAGATTGACACAACTGTACAAATGAATGTAATATCTATCAATTATGTACATTTTGCACAGTACATAAAACTCAACATAATTCAAACACAATTACTTTTGGCAAAAACATACTCCAATGCTGAGCCACTATTTTGCCCCCACTTAGCCTCACAGTTCCCAATAAATCTCTAATATTTTACAGCAGTGCAGTCTGATGGTAATTTCTCTTTTAATTTCATGTTTATCCCTGTTCTGGTTGTAAATTCTGCTCTAGTGGGGAGGCACTAAAAGTGTTCTTCTTTAGACACTTTTATTAAACTCTAAATACGTCCCTTTGTGCTCAGAGACAAGTTGGTATAATTAAAATGTCTTCTTGAATATCTCACATTTCAAGTCACTGGAGGTTGTGTTGTATAATGAATTTAGCAATAGATAAGTGGTAACAAACCATGTATTAGATTTTCTCAAAGTAGGTGAGTAATAATCGTAATTACAGTGTGTTATTCCTCCACTGGGCAATTTTTGAACAATAGTGCAGTGATTGTAAACTGACAAAAGCACAGTATGAATAGTGATCACAGGTTATCTTATTATTATTCAAAAGAGTTGTCATGCAGTCACAGCACATGTTCTGAGAGTCGAAATAGTGGTTTCAACATGACATAGCTAATTATTCAAAATTAGCAAAGCAATCCAGTGTTTCCAGTCACGCACCCACGTTTTGTAGCAGTGATGGTTCTGGCTGCTTTTAGTTTGTCAGGGTTTAATTACTGATTATTTCTCTGCAGCGGTGCATTATCTAAAGAGGCTCTGCCACCTGTAGTGGCTTTATTTAATGTTTGTAGCAGAGTAGCATGTCTCTGTCTGGCGGTATCTTTCTCACAGTCTCACTCCTCTTCACCACGTCCCCTCTTCTTCCTCTCTGATGATTCCCCGAACACAACAAAGATTACCCTGAGTGCTCATCTTTTCTCAGTCAGTCCCATTTGTGTGCTGTTTTCTCAAATCTTGTCTTTGTCTTTTCCTTTAATGTGTGTCCCTCTGTCTCACCCTTTGTCTCCCTGTTGCTCTTGTTCCCTCTTTTTCTCTCTCCTTATCTCTATCCTATCGTCCCCTCCTGCCTCTGACTGACAGTGTTATAAATTGATTTTCAGCCCGGTGTGTTTTCCTCTGTCTCTCTCTAGGCATTTCCCTTATTTAGCCTCAACTACTCCAGGGTATAGTCTAGACCGCAGGCTGACTGTCAGTCAGTGGCAGCGTGGAGCAGTCTAATTCTTGGCTGACAAGCGTTCCTGACAGCAGGAACCAATGGGACGTTTCAAACATGCTTACTCTCTCTTGCTGTCTCTCTCTATTGCATTTTTGCCTTTGCTATCTCTCTTTCTTGCTTTCTCTTTCTCGGTCTGTTCCCGCCACTCCACTCTTCATTCAGTCGCCCTTTTTTGCTTTTGGTTTGTTTACCTTTCTGTCACTCTGTCGCAACTCCTTTCCTCTGCATTTCCTCCGTCTTTCTTTTTCTCTCGCTTCCAAAACACCCTCAAGAAAAATTAGCAGATACAATCATTTTCCAGGGACATGAACAGGTCATTTGAATTAACTAACACCACATTCACGCACACACATGCGCAAATACATACACACATCTCATTTTGCCCCCGGAGCCTGAGCTGCTGTGAGCTGAATAAGGATTGGCTGGATTGTCTGTCTGGAGTGGTTTGATTGGTCAGTTTGCTCCACTGGGAAAGCCATTCTTTAATCATAAATGAGAGGCTGTGAGATTAGACGGAATAGCTCTTTAAGCGAATCTGGTATCACTGAGTTCCCCAGAGAGAGGAAGAGACGGAGAGAGAGGCAGCGGGATGAAAGAGAGACGGACAAACAGAATGAGGGAGACACAGAGAGTGAGGCAGAGAGATGGCAGAGAATTTAAAGTGCTTTTTTTTTTCAGAGTTGGACTTGTGTAATATCACTATACTTCTGAGGATACGAGTAATATTTTATATTACACAATGTGTGCACACCCACACAGATATGTGTCATATAGAGCCTTTGCTAGCCCCCCAAGTAGGAACCGGGGACGCCCAGCAACCTTGAGGGGTGTACCACGGGTCCCATTTCAATGAGGAATAGGGTAATTTCACTGTTTCCTCATTTAGCAGTCACCACCATGTGAAAATGGCTATATTCATCATTGAGTTCCCTGTAGAAAATGACAAGCTTAGTAATGGATTTCATCCCCTTAGAATCATCAAGCTTATTTCAGGATGTATAAAGTCTTACTGTAATGCAATGGCAGATTTTTATTCATATATATATTGATTTTGGTTGGGTTTAAATAAGTTTTACACACAGTCTTCAAATATTTGGGGAGGGCTGGAGTCTGTTAGCATGTATTAGCCTTCAGGCCAAGGGCATATAGTGCTGCATCAGAACACGCAGTGGCCCATGGTGTTGGTGTGCAAACGTCCATTTTGAAGTTTTGTCAGATGCAAAGACGCTGCAGAGAAGATTCAAAACCTTGAGATCTTACAATCCTGGAAAATTTTAAAGGCAGCAGATATTTTCTTCTCCATCCTGATGCTTGCAAGGTGGAATTTGCACATTGCTACAGTGCTGCGGTACAAGCTAGCAGGTACCTACACACAAACAGTATGTATTTGGTTCATTTTTTTTTTTTTTTAACAGACTAACCTGTGTTTTACTGCTACAGCGCTCTGCAGCAGCTCCCCTGCAGCACTACAACATATTGAACTGGATGTGGGGCCTGCAGTTTTTGACCAAGAGAAATTGAAAAAAAGATTAATTGCAGCTTAATGCAGGCTGTAAAATATCGCAAACAGGCCACCAGCTTACATCGCAGGGCTATGTAAGGCACACACTCACGTTCACACCCACTGGCAATTCAGTGCATCCAGTGCACTTTGATTGTTTTTGGAAGGGAAGCCCATGCAAACTCCATACAGAAGAGTTCCAGGGACGCTTGCTGTGTAGAAGCAGTACAAGTGCTTGATGATGTGCTCTTCAAAGTTATAAAACTGCACGTGACTACATTTTTAGATACTTGTGTCTAGAACAAGTCAAAAGTGGACTGTCGTGGAAGTGGTGTGACAATTGCCAGCATAAGCCACTTGTTAAGTTTGTGTTTTTTTGTTTTTTTTTTCTGCGGTGTATTATCTAAGACATTCCAGATGAGATATTGCTTTGAGGAAAGAGATCAACCCTATATTGCAGACCCGGGTTCATTAAACCCACTCAATTCAAGAAGCAGATTTTCTTCTTTGTCTTTAAGCTTCTTTTATCCAGGGAAGGTTTTGCTGAGCACGCATGCTCTTTTCCAGTTAAACCCTGTTCCTCATTAGAATCAGTGCATATATTCGCACCTGGAAGCTACCCAGCCCAAATCTTTTACTGTTTGCCAATTAGCATCTCTGTTTAAGTCTTTAGAGGGAAATGGCTTGCTTTAAACGAATCCCCACCCAAAATCTTCTTTGAGCATTAAACACACATGCTCTGCATTTATGGATTCCAGTGGTGATCCATAAACAGTATCAAAATGTCCTCTCGAACCACTCCAGCCCATGTACAAAGTGTTTGCAAAAACATCGCTAAACTCTCCACTTATCGCTGCTTCTTCTCATGACCAGCCGAGCAGCCGCCGCTTGTTCTTCTTTGTTGGTCAGAACCACTCGGCTCCAGCTTCCTTATGTGTGAGCCGATTTGGTTCAAAACATATAATCAACGACATTGAATAAGTACAGAGGCCTAAATGCTGTGTTATTTATTGTTTTTCTTTTCAGTTTAGAGCATGTGGTGAATGGCAGTAGAATCGGTGCATACATAGACAGGGTTAACTAGCAAGGTCAGAGTTGTGGAGGAGGTTTTTTATATGTCAGAAATCAGGAGAGAGGTCGAACTAAGGAAAACAGTAGAATGAGTGAAAGGTTTAGGTGGTCAGGGTGTTCATTAACCTTTGTACATGTGTGTGTGTGTGTGTGTGTGTGTGTGTGTGTGTGTGTGTGTGTGCGTGTGTACGTGTTTGTGCGTGTGGGCTTGTTAAACTATATTATACTAGTTATACTGTATGTTTGAGATCTGAAAACCAGGAGCCCACTATACTTGTTGGGTCCGTCCAGCTTTGTAGGGACCACAGTGCAGAACCCCACAAGTTAAGATGGTTGTTTGAGGGTTAAGACTGTGTTTAAAGGGTTAGGATTAGAATTAGGTTTAAGTTAGGGTTAGGCCTGCAGTTTGGATGGTTAAGGTCAGAGTAAGGGGCGAAGGAATTCATTATGTCAATGATGGGTCCCCAGAAATATAGATGTACAAGGTTGTGTGTGTGTGTGTGTGTGTGTGTGTGTGTGTGTGTGTGTGTGTGTGTGTGTAGAGGGGCTGTCAGTTTCGGTCTGGTAGTCAGCATAATTAGTCTCTTTTTTACCCCTGTCTCCTTCTCGCTGTTTCTCTCTCTCTCTCTTTCTGTCTCCCCTCTCCCTCTCCCTCTCTCATATCGCTTTCTGTATTTCTCTCTCTGTCTCTCTCTTTCTCTCTTTTCTTCCCTTCCTCCCACACTTGACTCCATCCCTCTGAGTGATGAGTTTTAAATCATCCATTCATTCTTCGTGGAATGATGAACGAGGGGAAATCTGTCCTTTTCTCCGTGTTTATTCTGCTTTCCATCTCTGTCCCTGTTTCACTCTGTATTCACCCCACTCTGTATCGCAGCTATTCAATTTAATGAAGTTACTTCATTTGTACTAAGACACCACGCAGTCCGTTAAGTTCAGATACAATTGTGATGGACTCACAACTCATAACATGTTTTTCTTGCGTGGACTGTAGGCTACGAATTGTGGGATTCATTTCTAAAAGCGTAACAGGGTTTTAAACTGTTGCACAACTGCATACTGCAGCACGCCAGAATATGAGATTAAAAACTTACATCCTAATAAAGCAACACAACTACAGGCATGTCTGTAAAAAATTAAAATTTAATAAAAATTAATAATTTAAATCATTTAAAGATTGATTTCAGAAGATGGAAAATAGGAGAACTTTTTTTAAAATTTTTTAATTTTTTTACAATCTAATAGTTACAGAGTACGTATGCAGGGCAGCAGGTACAGTTGTAGCAGTAGTAGCCTTCACTGTGTGTACGTTACTGCTCACACCCTGTCCCCCAGTGTTTTCTGAGTTTGACCGACTTAATATAAAAACATTCACAGGAAAACACCCAAGGCTGCAAACGACATGGTTGGTGGTTCAGTTTCAAAAAGCAGTAATAGGAAGGACTTTTTGTTGTTCAGAATATGATGTTACTTTTCACCACATCCCCACGGTAGTTACCATTCCCACACTGGGATTGTTAAAGCCGCCTGTTTCGTTTAGGAGCTGTTCAGAAATTCCTAACTAGTCTAACTGTAGGTGCATTACCAGAACTCACCCCTGGGAGTTCAGTAAACACCTCACTTAGTGCATCATCATGCAAAATGATCCACTATATATTATGCTTAATTTGCAGTCTGTCTACTGTAACGTGACAAAATAAGACCTTAGTGTGTGTTTCTGTTTTTTTTCTGGCAGAGCAGTTCATGTCTTCTCCAGTAATAAGGCTCTAGTGTGAGCTTTATCCTGAATCTTGTCCCTTCTGCACGAGGCACTGCTGCATGACCACGGACTGGGTTACAAAATCTCGATTTCAGTCACATATGCATCAATCAGTCTGTGTTTGGCTGCAGGAAATCCTGGCATGCACTGAATAATAGCTGTCTTCCAATCCATGGTTTTTCTACAGATTTTTTGTTCATTCTTAGAAAAAAAAAATTAAACCCTAGAAATCTTTAATACTCGCCATCAATATTCACATACTGCAGATATAAAAAAAAAAAATCCAATAGCTTCTCTTGAGAAACAGAAAAAAATTACAGTATATCATCAATATACCATCTGAGGCAAATTGCAACTGTACAGTTGGGTTCATGCGCTCACAGCAGTGCCTTCTTCCTGCTTTGTAAAGTGCACCCTTAAGGTGTGCATTCAATCAGTTTGATAGTCAGATCACTTGAGGCATTAAAGCAACTGCCTTCAACTTTAGATAATATCTCAAAGCCTCCATGCCTTCATCATGAACAATGTTATATAAAGATTCCCTATCCATAGTAGCCATAATCCATGAACCACTATTTGATATATCAGTGATTTTATTCAAAACTTGAACATTATCTATTCCATCACATAGTTCATTAAAAATGAAATACCTTGGATAGATGTTCTGATCTGCCTTTTTCTTTAAATGTGTGAATATTTGGTGTCCTCAGGTGAACCTCTGCTAAATCCTCATAAACTTTGATCATAATATTGAATTCCCGTTGGGAACCAAGTGGATGTTCCCTTTCATGATCTGGGCCAAGATGGGAGTGACAGTTCAATAGGTTGTTTTCTTCCAGTGCTGTGCTTTTTTCTTCAGAGTATTGTAGAAAGAAAAAGCAGGCACGGCTACCAGCGGCATGTCTAGCCTTTTGTTTTCTTGTAGGCAAATTGAAACACAAACATCTTATGTTATGAATCTGTATTTCAGTCCTAGTGTATTCCATATGTTACTTCTGTAGGTTTGTGTGTGTATGTTCATATATGTGTGCCATCTTTGCTGTGTGTCTCTAATGGCTCTGCCTGTCCCTCCCGGTTCCTCAACATCTCAGCTGTGATTGGTTGTGAAGGGACAGAGATACCAGCCCCTTAATTGCAGCTCAGACTGCCATTGGTCATTATATCCGTCACTGTGATGGTCCTGGAATTGTCTGTGTAAATGAGGGCTGGACAAACACACAGACACACGCACACACACACACACACACACACATATATGTAGGGACACACACAGTTTTTGGTTGGAGTTCTGTCTTGGATAATTGGTTGAAAAAGCATCCAGCGGGATCACCCTGCTGTCCCTGTGGCCCTGGCTGCCATGGAAAATAACAAGGCCCATAAACATGAAAGGCAGGGGGATGATCTTCCTGATTTGAGCTTTGCACTCAGAGGAGATCAATTAAAGCAGAGGAGTTCAAGGACTTTAAACATACAGTAAGAGCAATTTTCAATTAAACACTTTAATTTAAACTTCAAATAATGCACCAAAGGCTGCCGCAGCATCAAACACTATTGTAGAGCTTTTTAATTCCCAGTGATATAAAAATGAGGAGCTGAATTACATACTGATTATGTATTACAAAAAAAATAAAAACAGGCAAAAAACACACAGCTACACTGGATAAGAGAATACAACGTACATCAAGAAGACATAGGATCAAGCCCAATATGACAGCAACGTTTCTTCTCTGCTGTAGTGTCCTTGAGCAGGATGATGCTAAATCCCCATCAGCTCTCAGTGTTCCTGCTCTGTAAGCTGACTCTGCAGTCTGACTCCCCTGTGGAGTGGAAGTAGTGAAGAGTTTCTCCATTGGGGATCGATAAGAGCATCGCAAAAAATGCTTTGGACTGAGTTCACTCCTGGACACTCCAAGGTTTTCATCTAACACCTGTGGTGTGTTTGATATAAAAGGATCATTAAGATCAAAGGGAGAAGATAATGATCCTGATGTGAACTGTAAAGTCCAAGGAGATCAATTACATTTACATTTTACAATTTAGGCATTTAGGAGGCACTGAAACCCGGTGAGATTTGGAATAAGTACAGCAGCAAAATTAGGTTCCCTTTTAATTTATCAGTACAAGCAGCCTGTAAAAGCAAGTGTTATCCACATTAACAGTCCCTTCAAAAATACTCCATCACCTCATTGTTATAATATGTTCAATTGCTGTTTTTGATTTGTGTTTATCCTGGAATACAATAAACTTACGGTACTTATTGTGAACAGCTTATCCACCATTTAAATTTGTATGCAGGGGACAGTATTGTGTGCTGCATAGCTACAACACTTGCTTTGTAACCACTTTACTCACTGGTTAATCTAAACTGACTGACTATAAGCAAACTTAAAAAAAAATGAATGATCATTTCTAACACAATCTCAAATTTTGCTGAATAGATGATCATGAGTTTTTTTATGGCTGAGAATGGACCTGATGTAGAGAATAATTGATATCACTCATTAGTGCTTAAAGATCCAGCACTGTCGCATACACTCGGCATCGGCAGCAGTGGAGGTGTCGAAACGCATGCTGGGCTGCTGCTGTCTTGTGCAGAGAGAAAAGTCAACATCACACCTGTGGCAGTTAATTTAGTTGTTAGTTTTGCATCTGTTCCTCTCCTCCTACTCTCTCTCCTCGTCTCCTCCTCCACAGCCTGCCCCCGCATGCTCAGAACCATATTCAAAAGCCTACAGTAGCTCATTAAGATCTATTAGTAGGCTATTTACCGTCCCCTTCCCTAAAGAAATCATTAGCTGTCTTTGATGCCGCACGGCATTGTGTGCAAGAATTTGCATTTACGTCATCTGTTGTTTTCATCTGAATAGAAACAACAAGCGTAGATGTATATCTAAAAAAAAAAACAATTGGTTATGTCCTTCAGTTCTAATTTGCTGATTCATGTTCAAAGGCTTTGTTAAAGCTGACGGCTACAGACATATTGTTGTCGGGTATTTTGACATGTCAGTTATTGATTTGCAAAAACAAAGATATAGGCAGCTTTTGATCTTGTAGAGGCACAGAGGGAGGATCCAGGAAAATGCTGGTCTCTTATTGATTTCACCTATTAGGTCCAGTGGAAGGGTAGCTCAGTGGCAGCGGGGTTTCCAGTCAGTCAGAGGACTTGGGTTCAAGCACCCCATGCTGAATGTGAATACCAGCTCCCAGGGTGCTGATCTGAAACAGACCCTGCCCTGTGCACTCGATAAGGGGGAGGACAGTGAAAAGATTATGTTCCTACTGTAGCAGCACGCTACATATACTCTATATACGCTATATATTCCATCACTATGTAATTGCACATCAGCATCAGAGATTTATTGGATCAAAGCTGTCACAGTTTTCAGAGAAGGGACCCAAGAGCAGGACTCAGGAGGCAGATGTAAAAGTACTTAGAAAACAACAAGGATACAACAATCCAAGCAAGTAAACAAAGTACAAAGGGTCAGGCTGAGGGAAAATCCAAAAACAAACACAGGCGAGGTCCGAAAACACGATCAGGATCAGACAGTCAGGCAAAGAGCAGAGTGCTGGAAAGCTAAGGCACAAGGACAACCTGGCACGGAGCAAGTGGCAAGAAAAGGGAACAGGTGAACGGGTGAGAGGGGAGGAGGAGGTTAGTGTCTGAAGAAATGACAGCAGAATTAGAAACAAGTGGACCAAACGAATGAAAAGATGAATGCGCAGACTGAAACTCAAAACCATGACAAAAGCTGCCCTACTTAGAATCACTTTTGCTGACTTGTGGCCTATTCCTACATTGATATAAAAAGCAGTAATATGCTTCAGTGTCAGTCTGGCTTTGAATAATCGACCAACAATATTGGACTCGGCCAGCAGGTCAGAGTATAAGGAGTACTTGTAGAACCATGTAGTGCTGTTGAGTTCAGGGGGATACAGAGCAGTAGTGTGTGTCGCTGTGCGTGTGTGTGTGATTCTTTATATGAACATACTCTTCAGTTGCTACTCAGTCAGCCCTCACACGCTGTTATAACACACTAATGCTAACTACTGTGTCATTTTAATATTTTGTTGTTGTTTATGCTGTTGTGTGTTGTGTACTTTAAACTTTAAATATAATTTCCTCCTTTCCTTGCTGTTCTCTTTTGTCTCAATTCTCTATTTTATAAATAAAACTGTATTAAAATAAATGAACCATTCCCTCTTTCCTCTCCTTCAGGTTTTATCTACACGTGTGGCGGTACGATGAAAGGCCGAAATGGCAGTATAGAATCGCCAGGTTTTCCCTATGGCTATCCCAATGGCGCAAACTGCACCTGGGTCATTGTCGGGGAGGAAGGAAGTAGAATCCAGCTCATCTTCTTGTCATTTGCCATAGAAGAAGAATACGACTTCCTGTCCTTGTATGATGGACATCCCCACCCTGCTAACTTCAGGACCAGGTAAGACCAGTGAAAAATTATTACTCTTTTTATTTCTTGTGAACAAGTGTTTAAATTGTGGAGCATGGGCATGTAAATCATACACATTTGAAAAAGTCATTACGTAATGGCAGAAGGCTGTTATGACAAATTAAAAGAGTATTTTATTATGACTACTTTCACAGTAAATTATTTGTGATCAGCATCCTATAATCTCCATGAAAAAGTAGCAAGGCACAAGCACCTGTAATGGCATGCAGCCCATTGCTTATTATTAGGTTACTATTGATGTGCAGCCAGTTTTTACTTCTTTAAGCTGAAGCTATGAAAAGAAACTCCTCTGTGTTTTTGCCAATTACTGATGAGCTATAATAAGCTAAGATGTCCTCATGATCAAACGTTAGGGATCAAGAATTCAGGAAAAAAAAAAGAAAATAAAAGAAACCAGAAGTATATACAGGTTGTAACAGTGTTTTGGTGTGAATACATATTTAGAAAGCACATACTGTTTAATATCAACATCAATGCTTGTTGTTTCGACACACACAGACAAGATGTTATCAGTGCTGGGCTGGATTTTCTCAAGCAATACTACTGCAGCAGAACAAATGACCTTGTATAGCAACAGGGTGCTGTCTTGCTGTAGTACACAAATTGCCAAGGCTCAGTCAGTGCCACTGTGGTTTCCCTTTAGTTATTGAACTATTTTATTGAGCTCCTTTTGCGAGAAGCACAATGCCCAGAAAAGAAACTCATTTCAGATGAGCTATTAAACTCTCCTTGCCTTATGATTTTATCAGGCACTCAGTATTGCCTAATAGCATCTGTCACTGACTGTTCAAATTCACCATGTTCTTTTAACCCTGCAATTAAACTATTATTAAGTTATTCAATTAACTGTGAAATGTGAGAGCGATATTGAAATGTTGTTTGATTTTCACATGACAAAACACTGATGCTTAAGGTTGATAGTGAAGTTTTGGCACAAGTTGGTCCCCAAAAAAGTTCTCGTCACCGCTCCCACACTCTAGATCTAAGTAGCTTTTCAGTTTTATTAAGATGAAGGAATATTTTTCCCTGTTTATTCAGACTCTTAGTTATTTTTTGCGTGAGGTACTTGATAACATGTAAATCTGCTGACTATTAACAACTTGTTTTTGTCAGTCAGTAAAATTGGAAAGCTCTGCCAAAAAAAGCAAACACAACTGTTTACAGATTAGCTGCTGTGTTTGATCCTTGAACAAGGCTTCTCTGTCTTGCTCACACGTCATTCTGTGGAACGAAACAGAAATAAGCAAATAACTATAAATGAGGGTTAATTTTATTTTTGATCCTACGAATGTTCACGTCCACCTGCAAGTAATTCTCGGATTCAAGAATATCCAATATGGAGCTCTTTCAGGTCCTCTTATTCAAGGCAGCAGCACTTTCTGCACACAAGCTCTTCAGCTGCAGTGGCGATCCTAGACTCTGGGGGACCTCAGGCAAAGAAACCCATCAGAGACTTTTGGCAGACGTTACAATTTACAGATGTCCCCTAAACGGTTCACATGCAGCCAGTGGGTTGACTGTAACTACAGTACACATCATCAGGGGCCCCACTTATGAGGGTTTTGGGGCAACAGCAGTGCACTGTATAGTGTCTGTATGGGAGGTTTAAGGGGGGTTTATAGTTATCATTGCAAAATGTGCCAATATGAGGGGGCATCCAACGGCTCTTTTCCCCTCCGAGGCCCCAAACATTTGTCTGGTTTGCCTCTCCTGAGTGTGTGCCTCTATGCGTCTGGAACAGCTCCACCTGACACAAGAAGAGAAAAATGGCAGCTCTGTGCCCAAAAGATGCAAAGATCAGCAAAATGTGCCACTAAGAAGTTCATTTGCAGGGCACATGCCAATGCCAACACACAGTACAACTCAACTCAAACCTTTTCTCAAGTCTTTTCTTCCATTGCCAGGACAGTTGCTGTCCTCGTTGATTTTAAGTGGGTGAGGCCTGCATCCGTCAGAGTTTAGCAATATTTGAATGACATTTTGAGGACATAAGATTTACAACCGCATTTTTAGCAGCTTTAAAATAAAGTTATATGATCTTGATCCTAACGTGTCTTATTCATCCCAGCCAGTTCCGTTCAAAAGCACAAAAACTAGAAACGGCGCAACAGAAAGAGTGAATACAAATCTGTTTTGCATTTCTCACTGTCACCAAATTACCGCCTGACTATTCACTGTCACCTCAGGAGAATCTTTCATCTTGAACTGCATTGTCAACATTAGGCAGGAGCTGCCACTGTCGATGGGGTTTTGGGTGAGGTCAGAAAAGGATTTCTTTAATTACATCGGGCATGTGTGAGGCAACTACCAGAGATGCAGGGCTGGGCAAGGAAATCTGGTCTGGTTCAATTGAGGAAAAAGGATTTGGGTCATGGAGAGATGAAATGAGTCCTCTTGATACTTGGCCGGTTGCTGAAAAGCAATTCTCTCCCTGTGGGGAATGAACCGTGTTCCTTTGGTTCAACGGGCATAATTTCTAATCAGCCAGCTGCAATAATCAACCTTTCTCAGACAATCCGGTGGCTTTTAGTGCTCAAATTGCCATACAGAGTTAATTAAACAAGGGAGCAAGAGAGCAAAATAGAATAGAAGAGGGTGACCATGAGATTTTGCCACTTTTTATGTGATTTCTGTTGTGATTCCCATGGGGAGAAAACGAGAGAGAACAAACAGATAGGGGGAGAGAGAAAGTGAAAGATGCCCTCTATGCTCTTATTGGTTGATTAGGATTTCCTGCTCATCTGAGATAACAGGAAATGATGTGCTGGGTGAGTGTGTGCACACATGCATTCACGTGCATAGGTTTGTGTGTGCGCATTTGCGTGTGTGTGTGAGGAAGATTTATGGTGTGCATACTTACAATCGCCCCGCTAGTTAAGCCAAATTACCTCTGCTGTCTCATTCTCTCTTTCTTTTTCTTTTCTTCTCTCACTTCCTCTCCTTCACACGCACCAACGCATGCACACGGACAGAGGGCAAAACGGTGATTAAAAGGTCAGATCCATTAACAAGAAAATGGTAATTATGGGGAGCGATTAACATGGATCACGCGCACACACACACACACACACACGCTTTTGCACATAAAATGCACATAAAATGCACAAACACCAGATACACACAGGTCACACACACAAATAAATTCTCTTTTTTTTTCCCCCGTGTCATAAATAAATGTGACCAAAGGTCACGTGTTTCCTTTTTAGGATTGTCCAGATAACTGTGTTTAATGTCACATGAACACTCATCTGTTGGGAAAATTTAGCTAAATTAGGCGAAATATGGTTGTAATCAGAATTATCCGGTGGAACCCTTTTAATTATTTGAACAGCGATATAATTTCAGAGTCAGCACAATAAAACTAAAAACCGTTTCTGTGGTTGAGCAGTCCAGAACTGACTTTAAGAGGGAATAAGATACAGAAAACAACAAAGATCAGATACCTCTTGACTGAAAGTCAGTTACAGAAAACACAGGCAACAACTTTATGCTTAAAAAATGTATTAATGCATGCGACAAACAAAGACTGACATAAAAAAGTGAAAGAGTAGATGAATTACCAGCGTTTGATTTACGAGCAACCCCCCTGCTGCCAGAGAGGCCTGTGCACTCTCCAATGTGGCTCTCCAGAGCCATTAGCAGCTGTTTCTTACTTTTGTCTTATCTTCTTGCTTTCTTCGAGAGGCTTTGATCTGTCTTTGAATGTTAACACTGGTCCAGGTTTGTCCAAATGTCCTCACAACTAATTTACTGCTGTGAAAATGGAAGTAAGCCAAAGTCTTAAAGCTGGGGTGAATATTTGGAGGTTGCCTGGCATGCATCACACCTCAGATGTGTTTGTCTTGTGTCATACTCAGTCATTCCCTACACACCTCTTCTGAACTCTAAAGGAGGCTATCACTTCTTCCTTTTGGGACAGACATAACAGAAAATCAAAGTCATAATTTAAGAAATGCTATCAGTCAGTGATGGCAGTTTTTTCAGATTTACGATTAACATTCAGTGTGAATGCTGCTCGTCCCCAAATCAGGGCTACGAGTTTTACCACAAACACTTTAATCAAGATGTAAAAGTGGTGTCTTCAGTGGTAAGTTTTCATAAACAACTAAAGGGCACATTCCTTGATTGCTGAGCGATCTCGAGCCATGTTCCAACTCTGCACAGCAAGCAGGCACTTGTGTGAGACATCCGTCTGGCTGATGAATCATATTATTAACTGACTCTCATGTTAAACACAAATTCAAGCAGTGTGAAACAGCTCCCCGCAGTCCACCCTCGACCATTTATTGACTCTGTTTGGAAGTTGGAATTACTGACAGCGACAAACACAGGGTTTTGAACTTTGGGCGGGTCTTGTCTCACCTGTCCACCCTCTTCATGATGTTGGTGCAACAAACAGATATGATGAATGGAGCTGGGCTTGTTTGTACTCTCTGTGCCTTTACATTTGTGAAAGCCATACATGTACACGCGCACACACACACACACACACACACACACACACACACACACACACAGTCGAAATTACAATGACTTACATTCATTTCCTGAAGACTTACTCTAACCTCAGTATCCTTACTCTGACCTTAAAACATGTTTTCACCTTAAATGCAATGATTTACGTTTTGGGGATCTGCTTTTTTCCCTGCTGACTTAAGGAGAAGCAGTCCCCATAATGTGACTGTGTAAACAGATTTAAGTTCCCACAACATGAGTAATACGTGGATCACAGGAACACATATACACACATGCGCGCACACACACACATGCGCGCACACACACACACACACACACACACACACACACACACACACACACCCTCACCCCAACATTCAAAACACATTAATATTGCATAGGACCTTAGATTGCAAATTCTGTGTCATTCTAGTTTTAATATTTGGTCAGTGACCCTGGGTCAAAGCTGGCTTAATGGCATTTTTGGGTCCCCCAAAAGATTTTGAGAACATAAATGTTTTTCAAATTATTTTTCTTTAAATTGTTAATATTGTTAAAGTGAATTCATTCCAAAAACAAGGTATCCCACGTGGCATCTCAACCACAAAATCTGTAATACCTGGAAGAAATATGAGCTAATAAACATGTAATTGTGGTAACACTTTCCACTCCAGCTCTCCCAGGGAGGCCTCTGTTAATTAAACTGATGAAATGTTTTAATTAGGGGGATTAAATTATTTAATGAAATCTAGTTCATCATTAAAATACATAAATAATTGAACTGATTGTGTTCTTTGTCGATCTCATTATCGCTTTTGTATATGACTGGTCCAGCCTGCCTTCATTAGGACACATTAATGAAGAGGAACCAAGCAGGGGCCAGAGGAAAAGAAAGGGAGAAAAGAAGATGTAGTAGATTGCGATTGTGTGTTACGATTACAAATTTGTTCAATTCTTTTTAGTCTCAGGCACAGTAGCTAATTACATTACATCCATAATCATTATTGTATGATTTTGTGAGACAACATTTGTGTTCATTGCCACTGCCTGTGCTAACCCCAGCTTTTAAGACTGGAGACTGGACTTCACATCTCAGCTTTTTAACCATGACAATGATTTTTCATCAACCTTAACAAAGTGGTTTTAGTCTGCAAACTTAAATGAACCCATAAACATACAGAACCTTCAATGCACAGATATTTTAAAATAGAACTCATAGAAAAATACCAATCTGTCCATTGTCAGTATTCCTTTGTGATGGGTAGTTTGCTTAAAAATACCATTGTGATATCTGGATTTTGATTATGTTTCCTGGGCATTTCTCACCTTGTTAACTGTAGCTGGCTCTTCATTTGCAGTGCCGGTGTTGTTTTTGAACACCTGTTATTAGCATGGCTTGTTTTCCATCTATTATTACGATTACACAGATTAAATTGAGACATTTTTCCACAATGCAGAATCAAAATGTTCAGTAAATTCACTCATCACTAACTTATACATGATGTCCCAGCTTTTATCATAGAGTAGCCTGGTTATTCATCACATTGCACAAGTTTATGATCTGTGGTTAATGTATATGTATTTTCAAATCCTTTATATCCCTTCCAGTTTATGTAAGTATGAGGATGAACTCTCTTTGGTTTTATGGCTGCCTGGGCACCAGGATAATCCAATAAACCATCCATAACTGTGATACCAGTGCGCATATTAACGTACTCATTTACAATGTGTACAGAGACACTAAATAGAGATGAAGAAGAAAACGGGAAAATGGGTGACAGAGAGGCAGACTTAAGAATGACAGAGTGTGTTTGTATGTAATCATTGTAAATTATATTGGAACCTCCTGAGGTGTGCTTGATTTAGCCTGAGACCCTTAAACAGACAGTGTGACATTTTGAAATTAAATCTGTTAATTGTCTTCACTGGTCATTTGTCACATTATGTTGTTGGCTCTTGAGCTTGTGGTGATTCTTTGGTTTGAGCGTCTATTTATTTTCATTTAATTGAAATGCTAGTTAAGCTTTTTTTCCGTTTCTGATAATAAGACAGGTGTTTAACAAAGCTACACTTAAGAATGTCAAGACAAATATTCCAACAGCATTAAATGCTTAAATAACCTTAGATAAATACAGCATAGATAAGTGCTGTTTTTTTTTCTTTTTGTGTGGCAATAAATACATTTTCACATATTTATTATATGAGAACAAATGTTGAATATTGTTGTTTATTCATTTCTTGTGAGGTTGACTGACAAAGGCACTGTTTGACTGGTTTGTTTAAAATGTGCATAAAGCTCAACATTACTCAGCTCTCTTTTGTCGTCTCAGCTGCTTTCGTCCTGCCGCTGTGCGTAGCTGTAGCGAATGTCTTCCTGTGTCACAAGCTGCCGTTTGAAATGACTTCCTGTCACTCACTGATGTTTCGTCATAGTAAATGTGAAAGCCTGCTCAGGTAGTGGCACATAACTTGTTGGAATCGAAGACGTGAGTGGGACAACAAGTAGACTTCTGAGAATTTAACAGCTGTCTAAGAATTAATAATGTGTGAGCACCAAGAGAGCGTCTGAGAGTTTTGGGGCATGGATTGATAGATGGATGAAATGCAAACACTAAACGATGGAAGACATAGGGGATTATACCCCTTGATGTTTTAGACTGACTTGCTTATAGTCCAAAACTTTGACAAAAGCTCAAATGCAAATTTGTTATTGCTGTCAACATGCCAAATTTTAGGTAATTAAAACAAAAAATGTGTCACAGAATTCTGAAATAATGTAAATGGGGCTTTGGAGAATGATAAATCAATCCACAGGAAACAAGGGAGTATCAAAGGGAAATTCAAAGGATTTAAATGCACCCCTAACTGAAAAACTACTTGTAGACTCCTTTGTGAATAACGCCAAGCTTCCCACCCAGACCTGGAAATCTGGTTTATTTAAAAATGTATAACTAAGGGGATCTATTTCCATGAGGAGGAATGTACTGCAACCCATATTTCTGATGAAATCAAAATCAAGACAGCTTGAGGAAACAAAATCATTAACAATATGTTTTATTGGAGAGAGGTCCTAAATTTACTATGATGCATTTCACACATCCAGGGCAGAAGCAGGACTAATGGATGTAAGATTTAGGCATAGGCTGTAGGATTGTTATTAAAGTAAAAGGAGTGACAATTGTTATTATGTGTGTCACGCAAATTGCTACTAGCCTTAATAATTGTCATATTTCCCACTCTTGTCATTATTTAATATGTCTACAATGTCTTGTGACATTTTTCAAACAAAATTTATCAACTCTATGGTCCAGTGTGTCTTTCTTTGGCACCTTTCTTTCCCTCTTCATGTGTGAGCCATCGTCACCCTAACATATCATTAATGCTCTGTTGCATGTGATCTGCTGCAGCATCTGAACAGATGATGTCCATGCATGCAAATTCATCATTTGAAGTTTCGTGTAAACTTTAGGTTCTTTCATGGCTATTCTCTCTACATGTGCCCACACTTCATATGTAAAATTATGTTTTACAGAAACAAACTGCAAAGTCACCCTCACAAAGCAACCACTGAAGTTGTGTCAGGTCACTGTATGAATATTTTAACATTGCAATCTGTCAATCTGTCTGTTCCATCTAGTGGCTGTATTTGTTTTGTGCAAGCAAATCTGGTTTTAAAACATTTACTTAAAGTAAACTAGGTTTGTGTGGATGCATGTCAATAGTATTACTGAGTATGATCAGAAAAATCTCAGACCCTACTCGTTACAAATGTTGTTTGAATATCTAGATTAAATTTATATGATACAGAGGTGAAAAACACACGAGGAAGTGAATAAAGTGTTTACTCGTTTGTTTGTGGTGTCAGAGAGATTCTATGGAAGACTATCAAAGGGTCATATAAACAATTTATATTGAATAACACCCCAGGGTAAAAGTCCAACCTTTGATATTACAAGCTTTATATGACATTAATCTCTAGTTCTGATGCACCATGGGTCATGCACCCATTGTTGTTTGTGGTTCACACTTTCCTCCAACTATTCATATGCCTTGGAAAGTGGCATCTAACAGGTCATGCATACACATATACATGCACGTACATACTTACATATTATTTATGTTATGTAGCTTTAATCATAGAGGAAGATATTTTTCATCTTAAATACCGCCAACATTTAAACGTGTTATGAATATGCACGAGATGACTATAATTTATTCTGGTCAGAGTGGGCAAGCTAATATAGAATAAATATAGGCCTAGAGTAAATATTAACAACATGAACACAATGTAAAACAAACACTGCAACAAGCACATCCGCGGAAACATTACACATTGTGTAAATGCTTGACCTCAACAAAAATAACAAACATTAAAACTCAAAAAATAAGAAGAGATGCAATTTTAGTTTACGTATTTATTTACTTATTTACAAAGCATATTGTAGCGCTTTCCAGTAATGCACTAATTTTCCGAGGTTCCCTGAATGCAGCATAAACTTTACGATTGAGAATGTAATTAACTGCGCAAATTCAGGTGTGAAAGACTATTTGCCTCAGTTTGGAGTAATTCCTTCTAGTAAGTACCATTACCGTTACCAAGTGTTTTAGCCTAACATTTGTGTTATTAATAATTTTTCGTTTTATACTTAAGAAGGTGTAAGCTAGCATTTAGTAACTGTTGAAAGTAACAGCTATTGCGTCTAGCTATTTCTACATTAGCTATTATTTTCTAGGTCTAGCAGCCTGCCGGTTATCTGATTTTGAGGGGCTAAACATAAGTTACGTGTCCTTATTTGATTCTGAAAGCACACTTGTTATATTTCTAGATAGTTTTGTTGCTAGTCTAATGGGACTTGTTCGGTAAATTATTTTTTGTAGTGAAACTCTTGACAAAATTAACAAAAGATGTAGAATGAAAAGTATAGGTTAGGTTTGTGAAATCCGGAATCCTTTACCAGGTGTCACCGAAGCAGCTCTGTGAATTGAGAGTTGGCAGGTGGAGGGTCTGAGACAATTGTATCAATTTTCAGGTTAGTCAGTGGGTGAGTGACTGAGGTTAGGGGACTAGCAAAACTCTATGAAAGTTGAGGGTTGACGGTCAGGGGCCTGGCTACAGGCTCTCTGTTGCTTTACTCTGGACAAAGAAGCATAGTGCAGTGTTAGTTGAATGTAATGCTTGTTTTACCCCACTAACTTTATTTCTGATTTCATGGTAGTGGTGATCAGATTGACCAAATCTTTGGTATAGGTTTGATTGGGTGTGGTATAGCAATGCTGCCTCTCTCTGGATACTTAGTGCAATTGGGCTGAATTAGCTCTGGTATTGTGTAATATGTCGTTATCCTGATCACTGCTTTTTTTTTTTTTTGACAACCTGAGAGCTCAACCAGTCAGAATAAACGCATCATAACATGGTAAATCAGTGTTATTGAAAGTCTTGTGTCTGGCTCTCACACATTTGGTATGACATGTTTTTATGTCACACCTCTATATCATGTTGTCAAGCTCCCTAAACGAATCAGACAGCATAATGTAAATGGCCATTGAAGCGGCAGTCTGAGCATAATGATACAGATACCACAGGTCACCGTATATTTATTTCTGCATGATGGGATCCTATTGGTTTTTAACAATATGCTCGGGATTACACACAGACACAAGACATGTTTCATTTCTGTCATGAATTTGAGAGGAATTTATTGCTAAATTTAGCTTTTTGTGCCTGCTTTGACCTTTTTAGACATGAATCATATTCATTTTCTTTTTTGTAACCAAAACACACATTCCATTGTTTTTGATTGAAGCCTCTGTGGCTATGACTTCAGATGAGTTTGCTGAAACACAAAAAGGAATGAAAAGGGAAGAACAGCAGATGAGAATAGCGGATAGAATTCCTAAAGTGGAGAAGTGTCCAGAGGAAAAGGAAAAGGAGGAGGGAAATGGATGTGCCAACAGAGAAAGCCCCAGAAGAAAGGTAAGATGCTCAGATAACCAGTACAGCAGCAGCAAGTAGCTTTCCTTGCAATCCATAAATAGTACTGTTGTATAAAATTTGGAACAAAGCAATGTACATAATGCCAATTATTTATAAAATGTAGGCATTGTAATGCCCGGCAGCTTGGGCACAGTATTGGTATTATAGTGTCTAGGAGGTATGCCACAGAAAAGAGGGGAAAAACAGTAGAGGAGTTGTTTCTGATATTTTCTTTTTTATGTTTAAAAAACATGAGAGTGTATCAAGACAAGCATGCACAGCATTTACAGCCTATGATTAGCAAATCGTATCTGATCTGATTCAAGGTTGAAACCCTAGTTGGAGCTATTAAGACTGAGGTGTTACAGTCGTTTTTTGGAGTTAACATGCAGCTTCTGTGCATGTGTTTCTGTGTGTATGTACGAGAGGGAAACAATAGTGTTTCTCTCTTTTTGCACATAAAACATTTACTAACTGTTCCAAGGCAAATGTTTTTTACATCTTTAATGCTACAATGCAGCAGGTGAACTAAGTGATTTGGTTTGTGAAACCAGAGCATTGGTTACATCTGTTTTCATTGTGATCTGGCCATTAGATCAGACATATCTGAAGTGTATACACTCAGCTGAAACATGGCTACACCGAAAGCTGTTCTTGACATCTACATTTGTAGACATCAATGTGTGGATTTAAACATGGCCATAGACTTCATATTTTTCATTTATCATGCAGTTTTTGACAGTAGGTGTGTTCCTTTTTTTTTTAAGGCATTGAAGATGTGCTGAAATGTTGACACTTTTTCACTTGGCTTTGATGGCTGGTGACAACAAATGTGCAGACTTTTATATTGTTACTGTAATGTGTTATTTGATGATAGTTATGTCATAACTACATACTGCACATTTTCTAAGAACTTAATTTATATGTTAGTTTACTTTGATGCCATCAGTTTGGTTGGTCGTTTTTGTACAGTGGAAAACAGTCACAGTATTCTTACAGAGCTCAGATCTGTGGTGACATGAATTAAAATGACTAGCAGCCATAGTACATATGGAAAAAAAAAAGTTTAGTTGCCATATGCTGGCCAATTTATTCTCTGCTTCCTGTTCCTGACTTGACCCAGTTTGTATGTGCAATTCTTTACAGCACCAATTTTACACCTGGCCAAGTCACACACACACACACACACACACACACACACACACACACACACACACACACACACACACACACACACACACAAACATTATATATAAACATGCATAATGAGACACATATACACAGAACATACACAGGCTGCATAAATACACACGCATATAGAAAGACAGGCACCTACTACACAGAGTCAAAGAAGGAAAACATGCACAAATACAAAGGCCATGGGAAACAGCTGTGTGTGATTGGTGTGAAAATAAGCAAATATGGTCTTTGATGTTGGGTACACTTTTTTGAGAAGAAAGCAAGAGGTATATATGTAGATGTATATGTGTGTGTGTGTGAGTGAGTGAGCGGTTTGTGTGAGTGTGAACTGAGGTGTGTTTACCCCTGAGGTAGTGGTATTTCATCTCTTCCTGCATCAGTTCTGCCCTGTAGGGGGTAAGAGGTGTGTGTATGTGTGTGTACATGTTCCCGTGTGTACGTGCGTGTGCCCGTGTGTGTGTTGAAAGATCCAAATGGCTTTGCTCTGGTTAAAAAGACAGGAAGGAAGAGAAAGAGAACTCTTTTTTTGTGGCTATTTTCAAGGCTCTTCTCCCTATGTGCTCTTGTCAGTGAGGCTCAGACCAGCATTTACTTGCTTCAAAATCAGAATTACTTTATATTTACCAGTGCAGAAAATCTGTTTCAACAATGTGGATTGTATAATCATGATAATCATGCTCAGACACAATAAACTGATTGCTATATGAGGATAGAACATGACCTCTAGTACCAAAGGAGCTGTTGGTATGCGTGTAAAGTGGTTAAAGTGGTTGTGTGCATACAGTATATATATATATATATATAAAATAAGTTATACATCCCTTGTTAGATATCTTTTGAATTCAACATAGTTAATAGAAAATTGTGAAGAAGCACATGAACTATACCAGATAACTACAGTCCACTTGTGCAGGACAAAACTAACTTGGAAACAGAAAATTAACAGTTTGTAAACAACTTTCTTGCTGCACCAACTTTTATTGCACTAAACAACATTTTGGCACAGTAGGTGTCCATCATGTGCCCAATTTGGTGTGAACAATCACTGCAAGAAAACTTGGAGAAACGAAAATGTTGTGTGGACTTACTTTGATTTGTGCATAATTACTAAGCCTTGCACAGTGTGCAGGGAAACTTTGTGGGTGTGAGTGCATTTGTGCTTCAGACAGGGATGCTTTCATGTAAAAGTTGCAAAGCCATTCTTAGCCATTTAAGGAATAAGTAATGTTTCCATTTAATGTGAATGCAGTGCTGTGAAAAGAACTCATAACTTTAAATTTGTGACTACTAACACAATTTTTTATTAAATGTGACTTTTTGTCTGTTTTTTTTTTATGTCAGAGTTCACAGGCACACAAAGGAGGGAGGACAGAAAGAAAGAAAGACGGGTGTTATATATTCTTTGGAATATAACTTTATGATGGATTTAGCTCATCCATCACTACTCCTTTCCTTCAAATTACATAATTTCTGTTTCTCATTTTTACATTCTCTCAATCACTGTCTGTAGCTCTGAATTTAAGCTTTCAGTTCATTATCACTCCTGTCTTGATACACAGTCACTAGTATCATTTCTCTTTCTGACAAAATGTCTCAGTCTTCTGTCTAAGTCTGCCTTTCTCTGAATGAATGTAATTCACTCTTTCATCTCTCTGTTTCTCAATGTCTGTCTCTCAACCCCTCTCTCTCTTTTCACAATATTAATTCAACCCCCCCCCCACACCCACACACGCACACACACACTCCCCATCCCATCTGTTTCTCTCTCAATTCTTCCTACAAATGTCATTAATTCAGTGCTGATAACCAGCTCTGTTCTTTTCAGCTCAGCCTGGTGCAGATTATAATTATAATCATTACAATAACGTTAACAGTGCAGTACAATATTAAGGGAGTCAAATCCCCCGGTGATATATCTCTCTTGAGTCTTTGGAGCTCCTGTTCTTTGTGTCATATTGTAGCCACCATGGCCCATAGAGATTATGTCTGCATGCATTTCATACACCTGGGACTGGCATTAATTGATTTTTTTTTTCCTCCTCATGTTCTGTGAGTGGTCTTTTCAGTCTTATGAGAGAAAAGGGGCACAGTTTCAGATTATATGCAGTAAGCTATCTATAATGATGAGTGAATTTAAATACTTAGCACCTATCAGTGCTTGATGAAAGTGAAGCTTCTACCTCAAAAACTGTCATACAGCTACAACACCTTTGTTCAATAGTGTGGCAATAAACAAGACAATCCTGTATGTGTATGTATGATAAGAAGCAATGTCTTCTAAAAAAACAAAAAAAAAGTATAAATGTACGATTAATTTGTCCTGACAGTGGGCCATTTGCTGCTCCCAATTTTAAAATTGACTCAAAATGAATGGACTGAATTCTGTGTTGCAAACCTGTTGAGTTGTGCATGGCACTGGTGAGACCTGCTTAGCCTTGATCATGGCTGTATCTTCTTAACCCTGTTTGTTTTGGATAGCAGGCTAATGAGAACCAGGGCAGTGTAACAAGTCAGCCAATATACCTTGGGTGACTCTCCTGTCTGGTAGTATTGACAGTTCTGTGTGTGTCTGGGTGTGTTTGTGTGTGTATGTGAAGTTCCAGTAATCCCAGTGGCTAAGCTGGTAATCCCCTCAAGCTGCCCATTAGCCCCTTGACACACATGTACACACACACATACAGGCACACATAGTTCCTCCAGGGCAGTCACCCAGGTGTCAGGCAGACTGTTCCTCAGGGAGGGATCACTATGATCAGCCACAGAGCTGGCCCACTGCCCCTGGATGGAATAATGGAGACACTGCCTGGCAATACATACAGATTAAAGAGATGGAGACAAAGGCAGAGGGAGAGAAAAACAGAGAAAGGGATGGTGGGAGGGAGAGGGGCCAGATTGGGATGACTGGAGGGGAGAAGAGGAAAGGAGAAAACTGCAAAGGGGTATATGTAGGCGAAATAGGGAAGAAGGACAGACAAAGAAAAGAAACAAGGATTAAGAGAAAAGTTATTTTTCTGTCTCTTTCTGCTCAGTGAACTGGACTCTGCATTGCATGTTATCTGGAAAATTTTAAGCTTCGGGATACTTTACCCTTCCCTATTTGGACGAGAATACCAGATTTCTGCTATGGTTTGCTGTTTTTTTTTTGTGTGTGTCTTGTACAGAACACTTTTTTCCATTTCTGTGTATCCCCTGTTGCTGTTTCTGGTTGTTTCTATCTCTGAAATGGCATCAGCCGATCTGTGTAGCAATGTTTCCTTTGAGTTAGAATTCTCAAATCGATGATTCACCTGAGCCACAAATGGAGTTTTTGAAAAACACAGTGCCTTTGTGAATATGATGTCTTTGTTCCTGAAATGCTTCTTTTCCTCCCTCAAGTTGATGTGATAATCAGTGTTTGGACTCTCATGGCCCTTGAAACTTGTAAAAACCCCTCAGAGTTTCAAATGTATGCCTGTCAGTGATAAAAATAAGCACTCTTCGTTATTTCTGTCAAACACACTTTGTATAGGTATGTGCCATTTGTTCAGACAACATCATTTTGTTGGAGTCTCATAGCCACCCACTGTCCTTCTGGAGTTTAGAAGTGAACTGTGTGGGCAGGAAGAGACATGCTTCTGATTATATGAAGACAACCACACTGAGGCTCTACTATTGTGAGTCATTCAGTTTCAACACTGAGCCCATCAGTACTCTACGCTGACGTGGGACGACAGAGGAATCGTTCCCTTTAGTATGTCACATAACACAAACAGTGAGACACAGCAACAATGACTCATTCACACTGTGGGAACGCTGTTTCTGTTTTCTCGCACCTCTTTGTCTCGACCGCCATTTCTTGACAAAATGTTAGAGATGGTGTTCTCACTTGGTTCAGTGCTGCTTCATTTAAACTTCTATGTCTTTGTGTGTCTATACTTGCATGCCTTCAATATTCTCCATCTCTTTTTGTTCATTTTCACATCTTCTTGTATGTTTTGGGTTTTTGTTATACGTATATAGTTCTATCTTATTTATTCTGCAGTGCAGAAGAGTCGTATTGACCAAACAACTCTTGAACTCAGATAATGCAGATATATTTGACATACTTTAATAAACCTACTCTGACATTTTATTGTAGAGGGCTGTTCAGCCACTTGTTATAGAGTTTTTTTCTAAGACCCAAGCAAACTGTACAGCAGATCATTTCACTTACTAGTATTTATTTAGTCAGAAATTAAATTAAACCGTTAGGCGAAAATCACCAGGTATCTTTTGTCGGAGTTTGCAGCACATCAGGAAACAGACATTGTTTTTCTACTGTATCCTTCTGGACAATTATGGCAACATGTATAATTTTAAGTTTTTTTAATTGACAAGTATGTGACACTAAAGCCCTGAGTACGCTTTCATTTTATCTTTCTTTTTCCTTTATCATATGCTGTCTGTCAGACTATGAGATGCTGTCAAGATAGAGTCTTGAGTTAGTTTGTGCGATCCTGTTGGCATACTGTGCAATTGATCATTGGACTTTGGAGAATCCATCAACCTGCACCAATATGCCTAAAAGTACTATAAAACTTTCCTAGAGGCTCAGATTCAGTGCAGATCCAGATAGTTAACTGTCTGTGACCCTCTCATACAGTGCAATGGAGATCAGTGCTTACAATGGAAATTTGTGTCCATGGCAGCCTAAACTGCAGTCTTACTTGATATGCTAAAGAAAGCAAAAAAAGGCACAGAATGTGTGCGAATGCCAGCAGCTCGTTTTCATATGAATAACATGGTTCTACTTTGTATGCTTGTTCAGCCTGTGTTTTGACTGTGGGAATGTTGTCACAAGTGAATCTTTGGTTGTCAGGATTCAGTAGCACAATAGCAGTTCCATATACCTCATTTTAAACCACAGAAATACAAAGAATTACTTTATATGCTTCTATTCACTGGTCACCTTAACCCCATCACCTGTGTTTAATACTCTGGTGTCTGCGGCTGAGAGAAGCACTGTGTGATGTGTCATGTAGTACTGTCTCCCACCTTGTTCAATTCGCTGGCACATGACAGGCCACCAAAATGAAACAACATGTCAGCCATGTTGAACTTTTGCAAAGTGTGTGAGACTGATATACATGCGCGATCTGCAATGCATGCCAACAATGATCGGTATCAGCCTTGGATTGACTGATCTCACCCATAGATGATCAGTATCGGTATCAGTGGCCAAAAAACATGATCGTGTCATCCCTGGTGTACATTATTAATACATTAGACTGAAGATAACTGCTGCTCTGCCGGAAGAATACTCTTGATATTGTCCAGTCTATCAGCTGTCGGCTTTGTCTTGGTCCAAACCTTCGTTATTATATCAACCTTTAAACATCACATTTGTCAGCCTCTTATCTAAAGTCAGTGAAAACTTACATAATGTGACCAGTGAAGACATTATTACATAAAAGTCTCAGATAACTGATGCTGAACACTCTTGAGTTTATTTTCACTCACAGTCCTATGGACTGTGCGTGATCTTTGATGACCATATGTCTTCTTCAATAGCATCTTATCAGTTATACAGTCCACAGAGTGAAACTTGTTCAGCAATACTCCTTCAACTGTAGAAATTCTACTTTAGTAAAACATTTCATGACCTTTTAAAACAGCATTTAATGTTTGGTTAATAGCTCATGTGTACACAAACATGGTGGATGGACATGTTTAAAGATCACACATAGGGAGCTATTAGTTCTTTGACTAGTAACTCCCTTCACCCTGGAGGAAGAATCAGAGAATGGAGCAGAGACAGACAGACATAATGAGACATAAAGGCCCAGACACAGAGAGGGTAAGAACAATGTGTTTCTCTCTGCTCTATTGCTCTCTCCATTATCCTTCAGCACAGAAATACAAGAATTCAATTAAAAGACCATGTAGTGACCTTAACACACATGCACATACGTGAACACACACATTGTTGATGTATCAATTAATCACTGTCTGTCACTTGACCATTATAGCCTGTGTATTCTCACTGGACCATGGGAATTATATACCGTGTGGGTGTGTATGTGTGTGTTTGTAAAATGTCATTCTACTCTATAATGACCATTGTTATTCCCAACTCTTCAAATGGTGTTAGGTCCAGCAGCCCCTCTAATAAGTCTTTTTTGTGTGGGTATGTGTATGTGTGTGTGACCAAGTCATTAGTATGCAGTACTATGCACTAGCCTTGTGTTATTAAACATTAAAGCTAGATGACAGAATATGGCCTGAGCCCTGGGGCTAAAACTAACATACTAGGACACACTCAGAGAAACACACAAGTGCACACTGGAAGCCTCAAGACATCCACCCACAAAATGTCCATCTCCATTGGAAGCTAAACCCATTTTATAGTTGATTCTTAAAGCAGTGATTTTGAATGAAGACTGCCATTTATTTTCACACAATAGCAAATTAAAGTCACTGACTCTGGTCAGCTCATTGCTATTGATGTCATGATCTGCACAGGAATTGGTGGCTTTGTGCCAAATAATCATTACACTCACCATTTTGCAAGGATAAGTTTGACTACATTACAGTCTCATATATATATATATACACACATACACATACTTACTTGCATGTATATGTATGTATGTATATGTGTAATTATAAAAAATTCTCTCAAAGTCAGGCCTGTAAATAACAAGTCTTTGAGATTAAAGGCACCCCAGGGTGATTTTTATGAATAGGAGCTATGTTTTCTGGTCCACAGCTGTGAACCCTACTATAGAAAAAAGTACATTTGGCTATTAAAACTAATAAACACCCCATCTGTCCATAAGTTCAGTATATGGTATCAAAGCATGTAGTTAAGTGGGGGCTAAGCAACAGGCAGAGCAGCCTTTTATTAACCGGAGTGTCAAGTTTAAAACATTCTACTCAAAGCTTATTCATTTCACTCCAGCGCTACCATGACACTGGTCTACTGTCAGTCCATCTCTAAAGCTACTAATTCACAATACTGAACTAGGAATACCCATCAAAGGCCATTATTTTTAGTGTGACTTTATTAGATCAGAAACTGCAAAAAAAAAAAATTACTTTGATTATAGATTACCTTTTAATATTTTATTTATTTATTAACCTTTTTTTATCATAGCATAATAGCAAAGCAACAACACTGAAATATTACACATACAGGACGTGTTGCCAATACAAAACACAGATTAAATGAGCACACCAAAGAATAACATTTAAAGTACAGGTACACTTCAAAGGGAGCCGTATCCCGATGGTTGTGTTGAAAGTATGGTACCTTTTTATTCCATACTACTTGCTTTCCAAAAGCAACCTCTGTGGGTACCAGTCCAGACAATATATGGAGCACATAATTTTAAAAGACAATGACAATGATTATTTAATCTCTCAATCAAGGTTTAGTTGACTCTGGATCTAATGCAAGATGGATTGACTATTGATTAAATATTGAATATAAAATGTTGATTAGCTGGGCATATGGGCAATACAGATGCACATCTCCCCATAAGTAATATTCATCATGCATTCAGCCAAACCATTGTATAAATAGTATTTTATATTTGAACATTTCTAAAAGGAAATCTGGGGGAGCCTGTTTGAATGGGCCTAATGCAGCTGATAAATAAATGATAAAGCTGCAGTCATAGTCTGTAGGCATATATTTACATTGTACAGCCAAAGCTAAGTCAGGTGTGACTGTGTGGCAAAAACCTGTGTAGGTCTGCTTTATTTCACACAGAAAATTAAGAATCATTAAGTGAACTGATAAAGAATTGGGCTGAAAAGCAGAATCGATAGTGGCATTGGTATCAATAAGATGTTATCGATACCCATCTCTAATCCTGAAGTACACTTCCACATAACTGCAGCAAGGTGAGAAGTTAAAGCACTGGAAGTCAGCAAAAACAAGATTTATTTCAGGTCGTGGTTTATGGTTTCTTACATATACAGTGCATCCGGAAAGTATTCACACCCCTTCACTTTCCCCACATTTTGTTATGTTACAGCCTTATTCCAAAATGGATTAAATTCCTTTTTTTCTCATCAATCTACACACAATATACCATAATGACAAAGTGAAAAAGGTTTTTTTTTAGAAATTCTTGCAAATTTATTAAAAATAAAAAAACTGAAATATCGCATGTACATAAGTATTCACACCCTTTACTCAGTACTTTGTTGAGGCACCTTTGGCAGCGATTACAGCCTCAAGTCTTCTTGGATATGAAGCTACAAGCTTGGCACACCTGTATTTGGGGTATTTCTCCCATTCTTCTCTGCAGATCCTCTCAAGCTCTGTCAGGTTAGATGGGGAGCGTCGCTGCACAGCTCTTTTCAGGTCTTTCCAGAGATGTTCAATCAAGTTCAAGTCTGGGTTCTGGCCGGGCCACTCAAGGACATTCACAGACTTATCCCGAAGCCACTCCTTCGTTGTCTTGGCTGAGTACTTAGGGTCGTTGTCCTATTGGAAGGTAAACCTTCACCCCAGTCTGAGGTCCTGAGCGCTCTGGAGCAGGTTTTCATCAAGGATCTCTCTGTACTTTGCTCCGTTCATCTTTCCCTCGATCCTGACTAGTCTCCCAGTTCCTGTCGCTGAAAAACATCCCCACAGCATGATGCTGCCACCACCATGCTTCACCGTAGAGATGGTATTAGCCAGGTGATGAGCGGTGCCTGGTTTCCTCCAGATGTGACACTTGGCATTCAGGCCAAAGAGTTCAATCTTGGTTTCATCAGACCAGAGAATCTTGTTTCTCATGGTCCTTTAGGTGCCTTCTGGCAAACTCCAAGCGGGCTGTCATGTCCCTTTTACTGAGTAGAGGCTTCCGTCTGGCCACTCTACCATAAAGGCTTGATTGGTGGAGTGCTGCAGAGACGGTTGTCCTTCTGGAAGTTTCTCCCATCTCCACAGAGGAACGCTGGAACTCTGTCAGAGTGACAATCGGGTTCTTGGTCACCTCCCTGACCAAGGCCCTTCTCCCCCGATTGCTCAGTTTGGCTCGGTGACCAGCTCTAGGAAGAGTCCAGGTGGTTCCAAACTTCTTTCATTTACGAATGATGGAGACCACTGTGCTCTTTGGGACCTTCAATGCTGCAGAAATGTTTTTGTACCCTTCCCCAGATCTGTGCCTCGATACAATCCTGTCTCGGCGGTCTATAGACAATTCCTTTGACTTCATGGCTTGGTTTCTGCTCTGACATGCACTGTCTACAGTGGGACCTTATATAGACATGTGTGTGCCTTTCCAAATCATTTCCAATCAATTGAATTTACTACAGGTGGACTCCAATCAAGCTGCAGAAACATCTCAAGGATGATCAGTAGAAACAGGATGCACCTAAGCTCACTTTTGAGTGTCATAGCAAAGGGTGTGAATACTTATGTACATGCGATATTTCAGTTTTTTATTTTTAATAAATTTACAAGAATTTCTAAAAAACCTGTTTTGCTTTGTCATTATGGGGTATTGTGTGTAGATTGATGAGGAAAAAAAGGAATTTGATCCATTTTGGAATAAGGCTGTAACATAACAAAATGTGGGGAAAGTGAAGGGGTGGGAATACTTTCCGGATGCACTGTAGTATATGTTGAATTAAGATTTTGGCAGACAGCCAAATTCATTTGTAAGAAAGTCTTGATGTTTTTCCTTGATCTATTGAAATGCTCAAAAGAGGTGACCTTTTATATATGAAGGAACTTTAGCTATGTTTGCTACCTGCTCCTTGATTTCCCCCTAGAAGACTGGACAGTCATTATTGCTTGAAGGCAAAAAAAAATTTCCCAATTAAAATTGTATCCAGTTTTCAAAACCTGCACTGTAACTTGCTGTTACTGTGACACTTTTAATTATTTTCTTAAAATATAATTGATTTTTAGTTTAATTTTGTTGCCTTATGATGATCACATCCTTCATTTGGTTCATTTTTTTTATCCAGAGACTTCACACATGGAACACAAGGGTGTGGAGAATATGCCTGTGGTTTTGTTGTCTTTGTTTTTAATTTGAATTTGTGTTTGTCATAAAAAATATTTCACATAAACACGGAAAATGGGCCAAACGCCTTCAGGCAACAAGCCATGTTAACATTCAACCATTCACTCAGTGCATGCATGTACATTTGAGTATTTGCCAACATTTGTGTGCAGCATGTGTGTGTGGGTTTGTTACTGAGTGTGTTTGTGTGTGTGTGTGTGAGTTCACTGTTTGGCTCTGTGACACTTTGTGTTGTGTGGTTGTTTGTTGCCTCTAACAAGTCAAAGAAGTAGTTATTACCGCAGGCAAGGTTATACACCTCTGTACACAGACATACACACAAACACAAAGGAATACGTGTTGTTTATTGCCGTAAAACATGAAAGCTGACCTCCACAGTCTAACATTTAATAAAATCTTAATACTATCTCTGTTATTAGGGTTGCATGGGTTCGCAAAGCCCGTGGTTCGGACTGTATCATGGATTTTAAGTCACGGATCGGATCATCATCATCAGTAGTTTTAGTCTAGTCTGACTCTGAAGCAAAGGGTTGCTAAAATGCTGTTGTGAGAAGTTGTTAATTCTGTCTTGGCTCCTCGTCCTGTCACTGACACACCAGGGTGATGTTGCTTCAAATGTATGCCCATGCTCGGTGTATTGCTATTGTCACATGGTTAAACTTTGCAATTAATCCCCAGTTCATATGCGTGACGAACCATGAGGGGTCCATACAGATCAACTATGATCCATTACAGCCCAATCTATTATCTCTAGCTAACAAATGTTTCATGAAAAGAAGCCGCCATTTTACAGAAGCTGCCCAGCAAGCTAGAGCTCATTTTCAGATCACTCTGGCCAATTCACTTAATCACATTGCACATTAATACATTATTGTTAATGGTTAATATGACTTATAGCCAAAAGCAGAGTCAAAATGCAGAACAGGTGTATTTACTGTCTGTATTCATTTGCCTTGGAGCCAGTCAAATATGACAGTCAAAACTAAACAAGAACAGCAGTTCAGATAACAAAACTGCTAAGGTAGCTTCGACAATCTGACCTAGGACAAGTAAGAAGTTTGTCTGCAGTACTATACAGTATTTTACCCAACACAATTAATAAAATGTTTCTATTAATACAGAAACAGTCAGTCATATACATTTTTCAATCTTGTTAATATTCACTGTCAAACCTAATTTAGAATTTGATATTTTCTATCACTATAAAATTATAGAATGTTATTAACATCAGCATTTTTTTGTTACCATTTATTTTCTGCTGCTGTCAACTTACAATTATGATTGCGAGCAGATTGAATATTGCCAGTACACTAGACTATTAAGCATTATATAAAATTTAGTAAGCAGTTATATCATAAATTCCTGGTAACTGAAGTAAAGAACTTTACAATATTACAATGAATTCACGTTTTTTTAACATACAATTTCTACACTGGTAGAGAATGTGCATCTGCTCTGATGTTCATCTGAACTCTGTGTGTGTGGGTGTGTGTGTACATCTCTCATCATATTTCTTCTCCTTCATTCTGCTTCAGTCTTTTCTTCTTGTCTTCCTCCATTCATATATCGCTCTAATGACTGTCCCTTTAAGGTGCTGTCAGCTCTGACACCTCCCCTTTAAATGCCAGCAGACACATGCAATCTGTCTCTACGTATCTACAAAATACAGGTGTGTGCACTTGCATGCACACACATCTGTGTGCATCTCACATTAATGTGTGTGTCCCTTCCAGTACATGTATTCATGTGTTTGTTTGCCCTTTCTACGTATGCATGTCAGGTTTAATAGTAAGTGATGGGGTAGCCAGCAGCCTAAACAAGCTTTAGCTCAGGGGGGCAGCACTCACTATCTATCTAACTGCCTGAGAGAGAGAAAAGACAGAGAGATAGAGGAAGGGTGGGAGGGGAAGGAGCTACACAACATTTATCATTTAATAGTGGAGGCAACAACTCCTTTTTGGCTAGACCGAAACAGCCAGCCCTATAAATGCAAATGTCTGTCAGTGACTGACTGACTGAGTGATGAAGTTACACCATTGGTCAGCCAAATGCTGTGTGACTAAGTGATTAAGTTACCACTGGTCGACCGGCCAAGTGTTGGAGTTTCCCCATTGGTCGTTACTCTCTCAAAGATTATGTGGCACAAACAAGCAGTAATTATAACTTAGTGCATTTGTTGCCAGGTAAGGCGACTTGTTCAGACCCCTTTAACAACTTTTTTCAAACCTTAGAGGAGGTGTAGTAGAGGGGATTAGCCATTATTGAGGTTGACCTTTACCTTCAAAGGGCCAACTCTCTATGCTGACCACGCGGAAGCTAACATGAATGAGCTTCTATCTTTCTCTTTGAGTGATAATTTTAGGTAAAATTAAATATAAAAGTAAATATAGCCGAAATCATAGCACAGTATTTGTCTTTAATTTATGTATTTGGTGAATTTAACAGTTTACTTGGACATGTCTTGGAAGTGTATTCAGTGCTTACATATTATGTTATTCAGTTCAATTTTTTCAACCCAGGTATACAGTGTAGCATGTGTGTGTATAGGAGTGTGAAAAATGAAAGATTTATCTGCATGTGTAATACATTGCAGGTATTGGCAAAATATTCTTCTAGCTTATTTACCACATAGATGTGTGAAAGTTAGTCTTACACACAGCATTCCACAATTATGGATTGGGTCTTTAATGTGCGCCAGTTCATGTCAGTCTGAGTCCCTGTGTGTTTGTCTTGGAACCTCTGGGGCTGACAGGGAGGTTAATCCACTATTCAACCTTAGTCAGAGTGTTTCTCCTCGGGGTGCACGGAGAGCAGCAATGGTCCCTGTCACCTCCAAAGCTCTGGGAGGAGAACCCACCCCCCTCCTCCTCCATGATGCACCACAAAAGGGCTTATCGTCCCTGAGCATCACAGCAGTGTTCTGGCGGATTGGAAGGAATGGATGTTTGCACTGCTGGGTGCCAATAAGTGTGACAAAAAGTGACACGCACACACATATATGGTCTGGCACATGCATGTGAACAGTTAAATGCACACTGCTGACAGATGGCAAGATAAAAGAAGGGGACTGCACATGCAGGCTGATGCATAGTTTTTATATTTTATAAACAGACACAGACACACACGCACATTGGCAAGCATAGACACAAGCCGACAGACAAAACCTAACTAGCAGCACTGGATGGTATCTGCTGGAAGGAAATTGGTTTTCTCCCATTCTGACTTTCAGTCTGGTGTCGCTGAGAGTGTGTCTATGTGCATTCAAGCATATGTGTATGAGGGTTGACAAGGTTTACTTTCTGTAAATCAATCTATGTGGGTTCATCTTTTGTGTGTTGTTAGAGGTCATTGAATCAGAATATTTGTTCGTTGATTCAGTGTCATGATTAAATATTTGCCTTTTCCTGGACAGATGTATTATGGTTTTCATCATTTTCAATTGTCAGGGCCATAGAGTAGCTACATCGAATAAGTATTCAGTTACACACTGATTCCCTCTTGCCATATTTTGAGTGTATTGTCTTATTCAGCTTGCACATTTTAGAGACTTAGAGACCTAACACCACTTTCTGTCTTTCAGTCACTCTTGCTCTCCTCTCTCTCTCTGTGATGAATGGAGCCAGTCAATGAGTGGGGTGTAAAGGTGATCTGGCCAGGGGGCCGATGTGTGTTTGTTGTTGTCTGTGCCTCTGAATTTACGTGTGTATGACTAATTTAATTGATAGCATGCCACCATGGTCAAGGACCCCCCCCCCACACACACACACACACACACACACACACACACACACACACACACGCACACACACACACTTACGATTACGCCCGCAGACTGAAATACACACTCAGAGTTCAGGGTGGGTAGCGAATGACTGATTTACAAGACACACCAGTGACTATTGACCACATGTACTGTAACCTGAAAAATGACTGCGGTGTGTGTGTGTGTGTGTGTGTGTGTGGTGTGTTTCACTCTGGCTAGTGTTGTTAATCAATCACTCACTACAGACCCTGAACTTTGGACATGAGTAAAGGAAATAAATCTACTGGACATGAAGTGGAAGAGAGAAAAGGAGGGGAGAGATGGCAGTTTTTTTTTTTTTTAGTACTCTACTACTTTTCATGTCACTTTTAATATGTTGCTAACATTAAGCTACCTTTTAACATTTTGCTCAGATTAAACATATTAATGGATTCATTTATTGTACAGTTGAAGTACAGATTTTTTTCCCCTTAAATTTCTTAATCTTAAAGAAATTCAAAAAGACTAAACGGCGAGAAAGGTGCTGTATCAATCACACATGGCTCCTTCTGATTGATTCTCGATTATAAAACAATGGTTTTGGATCATATCGTATGTGACGGTAAATATTCCATATATACAGTATATTATTGTCAGAAGTGTAGTGTTATTTAAGTACTGGAATGCACCAATGCATACACACGCAAGGTTATGTAACCACTGCTCCTACGGTGACAACTTTACATAGATGAGTCAACTATGATCACATGATGACATTATGATAAAAGTTTTTATTTACTTATGTCAAGCAAATGAATCCGCATTTGAAATCCATTTTGAGCAAAAGCTGCAGTGCATCTAATCATCTAATAGGCTAAGCTATGAAAACGTAGCTAAGCTAGCTTCCATTTCTTGCAACACTTTGGCTGCAGCAAAAGCTGTCCAAGTGTAACAGGCTGACTTAGTCATGTTTCTTTGTAAATGCATCACAAATAAGGAAACATCAGAAGAGTGAATGATGAATGAAAGACTGTTTTCTGTCTTTTCATCTTTACTAATTAAGTAATGACTTAATTCACTGTGTAGCTCAAAGGCTACCGGCAGCTACCAACAGCTACCAGCAACTTTTAAAGTGGAATGTTTTCTTGTGTGTTACTCAATGCAGGATTGACGTTAGGAAATCAGTCCCTGCACCTTAAATGTCAATATGACAACTTTGACCATTTCATTTGTTTTCATTAGCTCTTTTACATGACATACACCTTAGTGATGATTGGCTCTTCAAGCGCTTAAAAATGTATATAAAGCCTACATATAACATGGGTCTTATTGAGCTCCTTCTTCCCCTTGAGGTTATAAAATCCAAAATGAGCCCAAATACTTGCCAAGTTGAATTACTTTTCCTTTACGTTTTCCATTGTGCACAGGTGGTCACTCGGATTACACACACTGCACTTTCCTCTTGCTCATACTAGGGCTGGGCGATAAAATGATAGCAATAATTATCGTAAAATTATTTTACTCGATAGAAACATTAAAAATGTTCGATTAATGTTCAATATAATTCATTTCCATGCTTATAGCGCGCCCACAAATGAATCACTAACAACCAATCGTCCCAGGAATAGCAAGTTAGGATGCACGGTAAGAGGTATAAATGCAGGCCAGCATGTGATATTATTTACAGACCTAGTAGTGGCTGACGGGCTTGAAGTTGGAGCAGAGTAAGCAAATAAGGCCAAATGAGCGACACTGCAGAAAAAGCAGAATGCAGCTTGGAGGATGAAGATATTGTCAACAAGAGAGGCCACTCAACTTCAGCAGTTTGGAGATATGTTGGCTATATATATTCTTCAACTTTCACTCAAGAGCAAAAATCAGCCTTTAAACCTGAAAGAAATAACGATGTGGCATTTGTCTTGATAAATATCGATATTGGCTGATATGGACATTTTTATTGTGATAACAGTAAAATCTGAAATTGGTCAACTTGAAGTCAACCCTCCCCTCCCACTCTGTCTGATAAAATTAACTTGATGGTTCCTCGTGTATGTGTGTGTGAGAGAGTGGGACTGTCTGATGATCATATGAATATTAACCAGAAACTGCATGATGAAACAACACTGAAATAAGAGAAACTGATGTTCAAGAAATAAAGTAAATACACTGTTACTGTTACTACTAAATAACAATATTGGATGTTGTGTAGGGTTTGATTAAAGACATTCTGCATTTTCGTTAAATTGATCAAATGGTTTCATTTCAGAATGAATTGCCTGTTAAAAGAATGTGTGGATTTCAGAGAGAATGTCATTTAAAATAAGTTAGTCTGATATCTCTTGAAAATTTATGAAATTGTGTGCTCTAGTGAGTTGTCCCCCATGAATTTCAAAGTATCCTCATTCTACTTTGTTTACCTTTGTGTGACTCTAACATAACAACTCATAACATTTAAATACAGCAGACTGGTGTAATAAGTGACAGATATGATTATTTCACAATATAAAGAATTCTGTTTGTTTTAGTAAAGCACGGGTAACATTTTATTTTATTTTGTCTTACTGAATTACATGAGACTAGAGGGTACAAGAAAATCTATTAAAACAAGTTTTCTCATAATTCTTTCCAAATTTAGTTGCAGATCTAATTTCTGCAGGCATTAAAATTTTAAAATAATGAACTTATGTCATCACTCACTACTATGAGTCATTAGTTATTAGCAGAATTACATTAAAACACAGAGTAGATATTGCTACCCCTTCACACAAACATTTGACTTTGTCTATCTCCTTTCTGTGCGGTGAATGGGAGCAATGTTTTTATGCTAATTAATAGTAATTTTTTGAGGTCTTACATTTATTTTGTCACATCTTTTAAAAATTAACTATTTTGTATGACAAATACACTATAACTATGCACAAAAAATACAAGAATAGAGGACCAAACCAAAATAGTTGTATCATTTAAAAAAAATTAAAACTCTAGAGAGTTCAGTTTTGCTGCTTTTACATTTAGGGACAAAAATATATAATTTACACTGATTGATTTGTAGTCTGAGGTGAAAGGCAAGCAGAGAAAAGAGAAGAAATAGGGTTAGAGGGGCTTTATTGGTTTACATGTAGGAAGCTAGCTGCCTCATAGGAAAGAAAAAAGGGTGGAAAGTAAATGGCCAGGAAATTGACACGGTTCCTCGTCTCACAATAGAAAGAGTCAGGAAATAAGAGAGAATGGGAGGCAGGGGAGGTGGGAAAAGGAAAAGATAGATGGAGGAACATGGAGAGAGACTGCAGGAAGAAGAGGTTCAGAGCATTTTGGTTTGTGGGGTCAGGCCTTGGGTCAGCATCAACTCAATAAAATACACACAAACTAACTAAACACAACTGCAGATGTACACACTTCCTTTAGCTCACACAGAAACATTCCCTGTGGTCTCTCAGTGCTGCTACTTTGGTGGTTAGGGACTGGTAGCTACACATACTGCTGGTATATGAAGGAAAATAAACAGCCTTTAACTTACAGACTGAGCTCCTATCCCCATCTTCTTTGATGAGAAAAAAAAATGCAAACTAGCACCTAGTTCTGTGTTCTGTTTAATGAGTACTTTAGCCATAGTCTGTAATATAGAAATCTTTTGGAAAGTACTTGACACTGACTATTGTGTCAAGTGTGTTTTCTGTTGTAGTTATGTTTCTTTTCTTTTTTTTTAACAGTTTTATCTTGTCACCCCTGTCTCTCCTTCTGTAATGGCAGTAATAATGAAAAATATCTCTTCCCTGTTGGCAATAAAGAGACCATCAGATACAAGTGAACGAGAGAGAGAAAAGGAAGAAGAAACTGAGAGAGGGGGTCTGACAATCGCATTAGCCAGACTGCATAGCTGTTTTTTTTTTTTTTTTTGGATAAAATAAAGAGAACGGTGTGTCTTTAGGTTTGTGAGCATTTGTTTTTCTGTTTGAGATCTTGTGTGTCACCCCTTACGTTTGTGTGTGTGTGGTTGAGACAGCAGAGAAAGCACTCTGCTGATATTAGCTAGTTCTTCATTCACTGGCTAATGTGATTTCACTCGATACGCCACACACTCATGTATACACACACAGTACACATCCACACAGGAATAGAACTTGAATGTCAGACATATTTGGTTCCATCTTTCTTTCTTTCTGTAAAAAGATTTTTGGTTTTACCTCATAAATCTCAAAACGCATAAGTCCAGAGATAAATTGTTACACAGGAAATGGAGTGTACTGGGTGTGTATGTGTGTGGGTGCATATGTATTGAAAGTTTCTGCAGTAGTGACGCATTTCAAATAAGATATTGGAGTGGAAGACAATTGGTTCAAGGTTATTTACATAACATGATATTTGCTTTTTTATGCTGGCTGCATTATATCAAGTTGCTCCTTACAATGCCATGAATGCACATACTGTTTCAGTGAGATTGTTCATTTTCCTTTCACTGGTGAATACATATTGGAGCAACACATCTTTTTGAGTTGAAATGTGACCAAGATATGACATGCAGCCAAGACCATTTTGAAAAAAGAAGATGAAAATGTGTCAGGGTATGGCCAGCTTGTAAACTTTATATACCCAGAGGCAGAAGTGCAACCATGGTGCAAAAAAATCTAAAAAGAGGTTGACGCAAGATGAATAATGTTAAAAAAAGGAGTGAGTTATATTATTAGGTGGCAATATGGCAGGCTTCAGTCACTGCCAAACAAAGTACTAAATGCAGCTAATGTGACACAGAAATTACGCTGAAATTAGCCATGTTTCTCTCTCAATAAAGTAACGGGAAGCAATTTCAACAAACACAATCATACAGAAGGTGCAACATGCTGTTATATCGTTGTAACTATGAATGATGTATGTGAGCGTGAGAGCAGTGATCTGTACGGGTGAGGGATTGAGTTAGATTTCAGGACTGCCAGATTGAAGGAATGCCATACATTGGTACACACACACACACTGTGTTTCAGTACTGTAGGCTACTTGAAAGTTGTGCATGTGAATGTGCAGAGACCATTTCGTGTTGAGCTTACGCATGGTGAAAAACTGTGCTTCGTTACATGCACATTGTGCTAACGTGCTTACTGCAGGTTAGCCTTAAGATAGGAAGTCTTGTACAGTTATATAACTGGGGGGAATGAGGTCAAGAAGGGCAATGAAACAATACAAAGAACAGCTAATAATTAAAGGATAAAGGGAAAGGAACACAAAGAAAAAAGAGTGGAGATGAGAAGAGAAAATGACCAAAAATAGGATGGCAGCAGTGAAATACAGATAAGATATAGATTAGGAACAGAGTGAGAGATTAAAGAGATGGTTGGGGGCTTTTAGGAAAGTGGCCACTGTTTGTGCTTTGAGTGGTACTGGACTAGATGAAACAGAACAAAGAAAAAGAAAGTTAGTAAATCAGTTAAGAAACAAGACTTAAGATAGAGAGACAGAGGAAACTCACAACCAGGGAGGGCAAAATGACAGGAGAGGTGGAGGCACACAAGAAGAGCTGAAGCACAGTTTGGATGAACAGAAAAGTGAATGGACAGAATAATTAGAAAAAAGTGCATGTACGAGAGGGGAACAATACAAAGTTCACAACTGAAGAAAAGTAGGAGGAGGGATGGTAGATGGCAATCAAGAAAGGACAGATGGAGAAATACATAGATGAAGACAGAGGTTGGAAGAGGGGAGACAATGAATACAATTTGAATAGGAGGTGAGAGGGTGAACAAAATATAGAGGAGGATGTTGAGATGAAAGATGAGAGGAGAGGTGATAAACCAGATCCATAATCGAGCATAAAAGCAAGGTAGGGAGAAGAAAAAGATAAAAGAAGGGTTGAGAGGAAGAATAGATAGAAGGCTGAGAGAGGACAGGTTCTTGAAGAAACTGGTTGTTTTTGCTGATAGAAAACTTAATAAATTAAAATGTGTGGACAGAAAGAAAGATGAGAGAACAGACTGAGTAGAGAGATGAGTGCAAGGATAGGGATGTTACTGCATTGTGTGAAGTAAATCGCAATTCTAAGATTCCCTTGCTCCTTAGTCCTTTTCTCTTGCTACAATAACATTTGACAGTAAAGTCCCTTTTGCATTTTTCATCAATGTGAAAGGGTACAATTGGCTTTCACTCCTGTGTCAGACGATTCTGCACTAGTTACCGGTATTTATTGGTTCGTGCTGTGATCAGCAGTGATGTAAACACGACACCTGGGTGAATAAGCTAAATTTTGCCCCTTTTTCTTTGCTGTGGCATCTTTCAGAGCACACACACTGTAAACAGACCTGTCAACTGCCCAGCACGGTGCTGTTAAACCAGAAACATTGCGGCTACACCTTCTGCTGCAGAGTGTGCTGCAGGCCCGAAAAAAGTTTTAAAAACACACAATCACAGACCGGAGGCTCTAACATTTAAAGGAAAACCAACCCAGGGATGAGATGCTACGGATCCAATTTACCAGTCTGCATGGCAGCTACCACCTCACTGTTTGAATGTGTGAAGATATTCCCTCCCCTGCGTCTGTGTCTGTGTGTGTGCTCTGAGACTGCATGTGATGACGTTGCTCCCTGCAGTTGTGTGTCTGTGTTCTAGTGCGAGCAGAAAGGCAAACTCATCTGGCAGTGTGAAAGGAGTCAATCACCTTTTACTAGCAGCTTTACCCATGTTTAAAAAATTTGGTTTAAAACGGGTATAAGAGATTACTTCTACTTTTTTTTACAACTCATGGGTGCAAATGTTGGTAGACACTGAATTAGCCTCCAGTGTCACTATTTTCTGGTATTCCTGATTCCTATTTTACTGATATATATTGTATTATGAAAGACAAGGCAGGAAGCACAATGAAAGGGTGAGAAGAAAAGGCAATACACACAGGTACACATGGTTCTGAGGAATGAGAAAGGATCAGTCAAGAGCAGATAACTACTGATTAGATATTAAATTGGTTCCAGAAAAAAATAAGATGACACATACAAAACAGAAAGTTACAATGAATTGTATTCTTAACCATGATTAAATTTATTACAAATTGCACTTGACTGGGAGTGAATTCAGACAGAAAAGAAAGGTGATACAGAAAAAAGAAATGAAAGTATCAAAGATGAAGAGGATTAAGCGAAATTAAGTGACAGGTGAAAAGGAAAGGTTGCAAGACAAAAGAAAGCGATGGGGAAGTTAAAAACAAAAAGGTGGTATGAAGGCCAGGTAAAGGGGAAGGTGGAGAGATGAGAATAAGCAAAAAGAAGAGAGGAAGAAGAGATTTAGGTGGATAAATGCGACTGAGAGAAGAGAGGAGAGGAAGACAGAGAAGAGGGGGAGGAAGTGTGTAAGGGTGGTGGAAGTAAAGAGGGAAGAAAAGAAGGAGTTGGAAGGCTTAATGCTGGAGGAAAGGATGGCACAGTATGAGTAGATTGAGGGAAAAGGAAGAGAAGGAGGAGAGATGAAAGAGAAAAGGAGGGAAAGGAAGGAAGGAAGGAGGGAGGTGAAATAAAAGGAAGAATGGTAGCTGCAGGATAAGAAAAAATGTGTTGCAGTGGCAGCAAGAAGGTTTGGCTCTTTTCCATACCTGAAAAAGAAGCTGGCCTCCCATTCCCCCCTCTCTCTTCTTCATTTAATTCAAGGAATCTAAAAGCTGATGGCACACCTCGGCTGTTGCGTGTAAGCTTCTTTTTGGGGGACAGACTCAAACATGTGGGGTGCAGATTAAAGGCTACCTTCCTCTACAACTTGACTTCTATTTAATTGTTTGCCTATCTGTACACAAACCCATTTTGGTATTACTGATTAGCTGACCAAGGCTCACTTTTTTGTTGGTACACTTTGATCTTGTGGCTTAATTTATTTAAAAGCCTCTATTGACTAGTGGGTTTTAGTGCAGCCCGTCTTTATATTTGAAATATAATGGAGGGTTGTTTGTGGTCTGCCTCAGAGGCTCTATTCCAGGTAGGGGTACTGGTAAGAGCAAACATCCGAGATTGTATAATTATACTGGCAAGTATAAATAGGAACAGAAAATAGTGAAGTCATTATGTATATCATTATGTATGTCTCATGTGATGAGTACCAATTGTAGTTCATAAGAAGTTTCTTGAAGCACATAATATATTCATATTTGTTCTAAACTCCTATAAAAACAGAAGATATATCAAACGTTTTACATTTCTGTGTTAGTATGTTATTTTATTAAAGCAGGAAGCAGTCAAGCCTGCTACAAATGTCTTTTACACTCTTCTCAGCACAAGATGCTTGTTCCTCTTGTCTTTTATTGATGAATGTGTCTGTAGGTATTTTTAACACATCAGTATGTAAATGTCTTTGTTACTGTAGGTTAACAAGCTGTAAGGCCTTTTATGTAATCAACAATAGAGTGTGTGTGGCATGTTTTTCTTGAATATTAAATGTGTCTGGTAAATTTTGATAATGTCAACACGTTCTTCTCTGTGTTTCTACAGGCTGACAGGTTTCCAGGTTCCTCCCCCGGTCACCAGTACAGGAAATGTCTTCTCTTTGAGGTTGACCAGTGACTTTGCTGTCTCAGCACATGGCTTCAAACTCAACTATGAAGGTCAGTAAAGTGTCTGTATGTATTTGTGTTTGTGTGCGGGGGTTTGTTTGTGAGAATGTGTAGGCTGTGCCTCAATGCTGACCTCTTTAGTTCAGAAAAATGAACAATGAATGTAAAAACCTATTTAAAAACCTGTCAGATAAAATTCCAAAGCCCACACGGAAATGTGGGTATGAATCATGTAAGAAAGAAGGGCATTCAGACAACTAAAACTCAGCCTTGGTTGACCATTTCTTTTTGAATGCAGGAATAACTGATCAGGAGCACTGTGTGTTGTTTACCTTAAGCAAACCCTGATGATATTTGCTGACACACATTATACTTGGAGAAATCAAAATACCACACAAAGAAAAACTTTATAACATAAGGTTATATGTTATTTTTTTATGGTGGTGTGGCTGTAGAGTACCTGATTTCATCCCAATTCCTTTGAGGGGCCATTGAGATTCTAAAGGTTTTCAAAGAGAACTGCCATGTTCTAAAATTAGTCCAAATTTTTTTTACTTATTTCCCCTCGCTCACTAATGGGTGACAAGTTCATTCCCTTTCATAAAGGGAGGCTGTCAATCTTACTAGATCAAGAGAGAAGAGGCATGGACAGGGCATGACACAAAATGAAAGTATACAGACAGCTCAATATTATACATGTGTTTGGACAGGGACAAAGGTATTTTGTGTTAATCTTTATGTCACAGTACACCAATCTGCCAGATGTTGTGGTTCATATAAAACTGATCAAATTGGACCTACCAAAGACAATTGTTTGGGCACTACACAATATTTATAAGATCAATTTATTTAACTTCAAATAGTATAACCAAAGCTCAGAATTAGATTCTATCCACTTTCTGAAATGAATTATAATAACCTTGTTATATTATGTATTTTTTCTTTTTATCCAATGTGTTTAAACAATTTAAGAGAAAAAATGATTTAGGGGTTGGTTCCATAGGGAACATGGCCCATTCCGAGGGTAGCTCAAGCATCCCCTTTCACCCTCTTCCTTTAGCGCCTGGGTAAACAGCATGGTACCATTTTCACAGATAAAAGAAGAGATATGAATGGTTGAAGTGATGGTTAAAATTAGAACTCAGTATATATCAGCACCATGTCCTGTGTGCATTAAAGATTTCAGATTAGATTTAGATTAGGAAAACTTTGATGTCCTCAACGAGGCAGTTAGTTCCAGAGCATAAAACAGAGGAGGATAAAACTGTCTACCGGAGGCACGCACATGACACTGAGCAAACCAACGAAACAAATAAGTACACAATTATGTAGTTCCTTGCTTTTCATCGAGCAGATCTTTTATATGTTATCAGCTGACAAGATGACAATGCTGTCTGACTCACATATATATATATATATATATATATAAGTATATACTGTATAGGACCCTATATGTCATTCCAAAGGACATAGTTCAATACATCTATTTATGCAGTAGATTATACATATTAAACATAAAGTTTTACAATCATTATAGGTATGATAGCAACATAATAATCACACACTTATTGTTACATGTTAGTACACTCAGTTGCAGTATATATGAAAGTTGCAGAGGTACACAGATGGTGTATAAAATGTAGTCCTGGTCATGTAGTCTTATGTACGGCTGGGATATTAATACTGAATGTGGATTATGGCTTGTTACAGAATGTACTGTAACCAAGATAGCACTAGTGATGGGTCTCCCAAGAAACTAAAACTTTAATAGAGAGCGAGGAAAGAGTTTTAATAAAAAGGCATGTATATTTTAAAGCAATATTCTGAATGGGTGTCAGTCATGCAGGCCCATATTCACAGTGGGGAGTGTTCTGTCTAAAGAAATTGTATCTGTATTTAGGCTTTTATTCTTCAAACAGTGGAGGTTGTGGTTGGAATGAAAACCTGCAGATTATTCCAGACAACTGGTTAGCACTGGTTAAGACTGCAATAGAAATGGGGGAGCTGCACCAGTCACAGTGCTCCATCATCATAAACTTTCATAGATAAGCTAAATACCAGCCAAATCAGTGTTTTGTTGACATATTTATCATATAGGTTGTTAGGTTCTTTGGGGTTTTGAGGATGTTTTGTAGGGTGGTGTATGCCTCAGGAAGTGCCGGCGATTATTTATTGTAAGATAAGTTAACACAATCCTCTTTCACAGAGAAAAAATTGTGACATGTTGTAGTAGGGAAAGCACAGGTGTAAATAATAAAATTAACGTTGACTGATTTTGATTTAGCTGCTACAGTTTCAAGGTTCTGGTATTGTGTGTGCTGGCTCATGGATTACTGGGAAAGTGAAGGAGAACAGAACCATCATTAATGTTATTAACACCTGTGGTTCTACTGCTACACACACACACACACACACACACACACACACACACACACGTTGTTCTTGGTCACCTTTGGGGATATTACATAGACTTGCAATCATTTCATGTAGACTGAACTTAACCCTAACCACGATTTATCTAACCCCTATGTTAACTACTGACACAAAAATCAGCTACATGGCTTTTGTCCCCAATTAACTGGACACACACACACACACACACACACACACACACACACACACGATATACTCCTGAACTGTCTCTCTGTGTGTCTCTCTGCTTCCCTCTGTGGGCCTTTGTGCTTGTTTGTGTGTAGGTTGGTTGGTTGGTTGGTGGGTGTTCATCTTGTTGATATGTGTGTGGTGCGCCGCATAATGACAGTATCACTGATTGCAAAGTGCCTTGGTTTAAGTCTGCACACATGCTGTGTCTGGGTTATATGTGTGTCTGTGCCTGTTTGTGCTACTTGTATGTCCAAGCAGTTGTCCCAGATTTATTCACTGGCACAAGCTTCTACTTGCTACTTGGCCCATGTTCATTCCATTCCCATTCTGTGTGTGTGTGTGTGTGTGTGTGTGTGTGTGTGTGTGTGTGTGTGTGTGTGTGTGTTTGACACAGAAAGAGTTTGCTCCCTGTGAGAGCTTCCAGGGGACTTATCTGAAGAGCCCCTGCTGCTGATACATTCAGCTGTTTGACTTACTCTGCGTCTGTCAGAGAGGGGGAGTCAGTGAGACAGAGAGGCAGACCATACTTGGCATTTGCAAAAATGCAACATTATGCTGATGATCTGTGTCTTTTCGTATTCAGCATCTCATACTGTCCACAACACACAGCTAGGCTATGAATTTATACAGCAAGGAGGAGATTTACTGGTTTGAACCATTTTTGGTCAGCCTTAGTCCATGTAATCCTTATGTCTAATCTGCTATTGGAGCCATTTCAGGTTTTAGATTTTTTGCACATATTGCCTCTGCAAACAGCAAATTTAAAAAAAAAAAAAAAAGTAATGAATTAAAAAATACCTGCTCATCATCATTATTATGGGAGGTAATGTTTACAAACACAACTGTTATCGATCTTTAAATTTAGTTTGTGGATTAGAAAATAATCTAAAAGTCTTAACATGAATCCTTATTGATATCAGGTTCAAATGAAAGCCCCTGCATCAGATGTCATTATCAATATGTTTCCAGATACAGATCAAGCATATGGAAATGGAGTCGAAGAGTTGGACTACTCTCCCATGTGTGATGTCAGTTTTGATCCTGCAGTAGTTTCACAAAGAAAAAAAAAAGATTTAACTAAATAGATTAATTAGTAAAAAAAAAAAAATCCATGTAAAAAAACACTTAAAGAAATACAAAGATTTACATTGTACAAGGAGGAGTAAATTGGAACATGTGAACAACAGGTAGATAAGGCAGCACCAGACATGATGCAGGCATTACTAACCGACTGCTGTGTGAACCAGAGTGAAACCCCCGGCTTTACCAATAGATGTATGCTCCAGCCCTCACCTTCAGTCATGAGCTCTGGACAGGAACTGAAAGAAAGAAATCTTGATCCTTTACAGCCTGACTGGGCTTACTTGTAGGGAGAGGATAAGGACCTTAGAAATTTGAAAGGAGCTCGGAGTACAACCACTGGTCCTACACGCTGAGAGGTGCCCAGACTGTTTGGGCATCTGATGAGGAATCCTCCAGGACATTTCCTGTGGAGGTTTTCCAGGTACGTCAAACTATGAAGAGACCCTGGGGCAGACTCAGAAGATGCTAGAGGGCTTTTATATCCCACCTGGCCTGGGAATGCCTGGGGACTTGCCTCAGGAACCCAGAAAAATCTTAAAGATGTGGATGGGTAGATGGAGGTGTGGACTGCCTTGCCTGTTCTGCTGCTACTGCACTTTATGGAAAATGGATGAATGGATATGAATGTATAGATGGATGGATTAACATACTGTGGGATTTATGATAAAAAATAAAGTGGTATGGAGGTACGGTATGCATTATATCCTTATTGTAAAACAGAACATCTATTGAAAAAGTTAATTCATTGATCGCATGACAGGAAGTTATTTGACAGGGTGATTGGCGGGGCAGAGATACAGCAGTGCTGCTCCATCCTTTTCAGCCTGTCTGCTTGGTTGTGGGATACACTTTGATGTGATTGTTGGACTCCTTGAACATTTCTTCCTAACCCTCTGAAGACTGTCGGGTCATAACTAATTCATGCACCAGCACATGCCATACAGTCTGAATATGTGTGTGTATGTTCGTGTGTGTGTATGTGTGTGTGTGTTCGTGTGTGAAACAGAGAGAGAAAGAGAGTGATGTATTATTTAGCATGATGTCGGAGGCAGTTTGATATTGTGCTGATGAGACGGAATCACAGATTATCACAGCACTTAAACACACACACACACACACACACACACACACACACACTGTTCTTTCTCAACATGATTGTTGTTGAAGAATTATTCTTTTTGTTTCTTCTGACTCCTCCCACTTTTCTGTCTTCGTCTGCTCCACCTTCTCCTTGTTCATGTTCATCTTCTCTCACTTTTGTTTTTATACGATTGGCTGTTACTTACTCTGTTACTCTATTGGCTTGTGTTTAGTATCTTAAACGAATTAGGAAAACTGAAGTACATGGTAAAGAAAACTGTACAGAACAGAAAAATAAGAATAAAATGGGAAATAATATCTTTCACATAAGCTGTTTTAATGACAAGAACTATATGACACAAGTTAATTACATAGAGTATTGTAGAAAAGTGAATTTTGTCTTTCATTTTATGCCAATATTTTTTGCAAGGAAGAAAGCTTTGTTTGAAACTTGTAGGTTGTACTGTATTGTGGAAAAAGCGTGCTGGAGAAATCTAACAGGCGTAATTTGATTTGAATACAGTCTGGGAAACGAGCCCACTTTGAAGTATGTGGGAATAAAAACACGCAACTCGTAGACACATAATATGAAATAACATCAAACTGTGGTAACATCAAACATAAATGTACATTACCCACATTCATACAATAAACATTCAGACACATCCATGTGTCCAGAGGCACAGTCATGCGTAGGAGCACAAACAGACATGGACATGCGTACGGTACACATGCAGACACACAGCTCCCAGATGTAATAATATTCTCCAGAACATGGACCACAGAGCATGTTCCACATCCCAGAACATTCCGCCATGTGACTAACAAGTCAGCAGAGATTTCACTTCACGCCTCCCATCCCCAGCCATCTCTTCACTGCTGCTACTTTTCCACCTCTCCTCTGCACTCACGATATCTCCATTGTATGTTTTTCTCCTCTTCTAAGATGAAACAGTAATACACTTCTTTTACCTTCATTTACTCTCCACAGAGAGAGTTTACATAGTGCCTCAAGAGAGGGCATAAAGAAAGACCAATAAAATACAGGAGGATATAAAAAAGAAAATACATTCAGTGTAAAACGGTTAAAGGCGTAAAACACACTCACAATTTTTTTTTTGTACTAGATAAAAGCAGGAACAACTGGTTTCCACATAGTCTATCACACATTGTTTTATTTCAAGTAATGGAAAGTTATTTAAGTTATTTAAAGTAATTCATCTGTATTTGTTGCATTCCTAAGGAACTGGATGTAAAAATGTGACTGAAGCTGGGGTTGAGGAAGTCGCATCAGTCAAAATGAAATAAGATAAAATGAGGGGTGACCTTCTTTTGATCTGGTCACTCCTTACCCTTCAACTTTTACCCTTTTTCTTTTTCTTTTTTTTGGGGGGGGATTGTATTTTTGCAAATAAACAGAAGATGCTGGCAGCAGGTTAAATGCTCTGGGAGCTCTCACTGGCCAAATGTCAGTCCCATCGATGGACCCTTCTCCATCTGCAAATTTATTCAGTAGTACAAAATATGATCGAGAGTGCTACTTAGTCACAGAGGTCTACAAACAATCCAGTAACATTTCGGCTGTGTTACTCATAACATGAACCTACTCCTCTACGATCTTGATATAAATGATTTAGAATTTCTAAGAGGGAGTGAGTGGAGATCCTCACTCAGGGGTGACATCCCACTATCGATAAAATTATGTTTGTGTTTATGAATCTCCAGTCATTTATGGAGCTACCATAAAATTACCCCTTTTGGCTAATATAACAGTCAGTGTTGTGCCAGTTCAAACTTAAAAAGAACTAGTTCAAAGTTCAGTTCATATAGATGAAAATGAACTAGCTCATGTTCATTTGTTCCTTTTCTGTTTTTTTATTTTTTATAAATACGCTGCTATTCTTTTTCAATAGAACCTCCTTCTACCCATCCATCACCTGCCCAAAATCATTGCCACTCCCAAACTAAATGAATTATTGTACACCACTGAAGAATCACAGACATGAGTTACATTTAAATTCTGTATATAAATATTATCTGTTTGAGTTTTCACTTGCTCAAAGAAACTGGCTTCAGCAGTAGTAGATGCGTCTATACGGCTAGAACCATCCATGCTGGGCCATGTCTATGGAGACGTCATACAGCGTGCTGTAAAACTGTCATAAAACGTGGGCGGCATTCACAAAGAATATGAACAACGCCGCTCATCGAACGTGTTCATGCACATCACTGATAACTGTGGATTACAGTTGTCTAGTTAGCTTATTGACAAATTCCTATTTGCACTGGCCAAGTCGCTTTTTATCAGTTATTCTGATATTACATTCTGGTGACATTGGAAATCCAGTCGTTTTCAAAATTTGGCCACAACAATGCAGCAAAATACAAAAGATGCAAGATGCTTTGGTTCATGCATTCTCTTGTATAAATTGTGAAGGGAGCTTTTTTGTGCTTTTTTTCTACTCACTCACACGCCTGTTAATATAACATGTTCGGCTCTCATTTTAGAGCCACTATTTAGACTCCTTGATAGTGTGCTGCATTTGATGAAAGCTATTCAGTCCAAAATTCAAAGTTTTAAAACAGACAATACCGCCTTTGGACAAACTTTTCTCAAAGTTGTACCAGACAAAAGGTAATTGTTCAAGTTCCTTTTGAGAGGGAACTTGAGAGTAAAGAAAAACAGATTTCAGTCAGCTCGAAACCTCAATAAACACAGAGAGTATTATTTCTAACCCTTAGAAATCCAATGGACAAATACTATATGTAAAATGCTATACTACTCAAGTTTTTTCACTCCAAACTGGCTTCAACAATGATTACCTACAAATAATATAAATCGAACACTCAAATAACCCAGCAAAGTGGAAACAGAACACGAATGGTTTTGGAAGTGGCACTGTTGATATATACGGCACGTACGAAATAAAGGAGATGAATGTTATAAATGGTACTGTATTTGCAAACCACACAAAAAAAAAAGATGTTTTGATTTTTTTTTGTTTTTTTGTTTTTGAATTGTATAGTGCCTTGCTAATTTTTTCTTTAACTACTGCAAAATGCTGTTAGTAAATTGATTTTTTAATAAGTTTATGGCTACTAACAATGTGATTCAATGTCCATTTCATTAACTAATTTGATTTACTTATCTTTAATAAATGCATGTTTATCCCCTAATTTGTATTTGTATAACACTGAGCTGCATTGGAGGTCATAAGGATCAATTAATGGCACACATCTAAACTGTTTGACCTGACAAGCTCAGAAAATGAGGATGAAATGTTGGTTAACAAAACTAAGAACCAGTTGTATAGAAAGGAAAATATGGCCAATTGCCTTTGAGGTCATTGCTCTATCTGGCCCCATAAAATATGTGATCAATAATCACTCTGGTTCTTTGTTGACAAAATTAAACCAAAGTTGATGCAGAAGCATCAAGGAGATGTGAAGCTTTATTTGAAGCAGAGCTTAATGGCTTTCCACATAAGAATTCAGTGAAAATCAACATCTCTCATTGAGAAAGGTCTCCTAAAGTTTTCCTCTGTTGGACCAGTAATATTTCAGGCTGGATAACTCGGCAGACACAACTGAGATCTCATGGGGCTAAATCTCAATCACAAAAAGCGTTTGCATCCATATTTAAAAGCAGCCATTAAAGGAACATTGCACCATTTGTTTCTCTGGGTCTCTGATCCCTTATCAGCACTTGATTGATTTTGTCTCTGGTCTCTTTGACTTGAACATGATCTGAGTGTAAAAGTCGTGTGTGTTTGTCTGCGTGTGTGTGTGTGTGCACGTGTGTGTCCGTGTGTGCGTGCTTACATCCAAGGGCAAGTATTAGTGGTGTCTATTGCACAAGTGTGAGCAGTGTTTGTATGTGTTTGTGTGTCTGTGATTTAGGTGCTGGCTGCAGCTGCTCTGATCTTTATCAAAGAGACCTGAGGGGACTGACAATATCCACTCCTCTATCTATCATCCCTCCATCTGTCTGTCTCTTTTCTTTCTCAATTTTCTTTCATTCAGTCTTTTTCTCCCTCCCTCAATTCAACAATTCAATCCAGGTCAGTTAATGTGCTAATGGTCAGTTTCCATCATGGGAAAGAGAAGGTGACCCTAACAGTTGAGATCAGTTGAAGGAGGTGCACCTTAATAGGATTGTGAAGGTGATATTATATACTACCATAAAATATATATGAATTACTAAAATTATGAATGTACAGTTGTTTTACATTTGTACGGCTGGTCAAAGGGCATCAGTCCAAGGCGGAATTTCTTTCCCAGTCAAGCCAATACTGGTCTGGCTTTTCCTCCATAGAGAGCCCTACGAGCTGCTAAAGGGTTCCAGCTTGACTTGGAACTGGCTTTTCTTCTTCTTCAATGCGCAAGTAACTTGATGGCTACATAATGTTACATGTCTGTTTATAGATATTATGAATTTGTTTGGCAAATGTTGCTATCACTCGCTGGCTTACTGCCAGCATTGCTGTGGAGAATATCACCTCAATGCTAGCGTGTGCTAATGGTCGTGGCTGGACTGGTTTTTGTTGCCTCTCGTGCACACATGGTAACTTTATTGAGTTGTGCCCGAGGTGTGGCCAACGAAGCATTTGTTCTGGTCTGAGATGCTGGGGGTCTAGTATGACTTCTAGTGGGAGTGATAATTGTTAACAGAAGCTTTAAAGTACTTTATTTTGTGAGGTCATTTTTTCATTTATGTTTGCCTTCAGTTTTTGCGTTAATTTACTCAATTTCTGCAGTGTGATATAGAGATGTATTGGAAGGTGAAAGAATTAAAGATCTTCTGTTATGTTTCAACATTTAAGATGAAACTGATTGGTCTTGGGAGGAAAAGCAGCCAGATAACATAATTTATACACAATTGTAACTCAACTGACTGATTTTATTTCTGCTTTCTTACTCTTAATTTGTTTCTCTCTGGCTCTTTTTTGTACACAGCTCAGTACACATATTTTGCACCCTCAATACACCCAGTACACAAAAACATGTATGTGTGTCTACACATACAACTATGCCTCAGTTCATGCATTTAAAATGAGAAGGGATATGTCAGTTCTGTCCCTGGAGAGTGGTGTTTGTGTGTGCATATGTATGTGTATATATGTGTGTGCCTATGTCTGTGTATATAATGTATATGCACATGTCCTACTTATTCCCATGTGTATATAATAAACAAAGGTGAAGTATGAGATACAATGGGAGAGGAACAGACAGTATAGATGAAGCAATGAAATGCTGTGAAGAAAAGAGAAAAATAAGAAATCAAAGTAAGGAAAGAAAGAAATATGGGTAAAAGTGAGAAAAGCAAATCTGTACTGCACAGAGGAGAAGCAGGAATATGAGAGCATTGAAGAAAAGAAGAGGAGCTCCTTGTATTAATGTTATGTGCTCCATGCTTTCTAGTTGAACAGGACAAATCAATGCTATTTTAAACCTGAATATGTGTGTCTGTGTGTGCGTGTGAGAGAGAGAGAGTGTGTGTGTATGTGTGTGGTGCATGTGTGTCAGTTATGTACAGTGTGAATGCAGCTGCAAGGTCAGCTCCAACGTAGGGGCATCAATCAAAACAATCACACAAACATAACACAACACAACACACAAATACGCACACACAGTAACAGCAGATGTGGAGAGCAGATTGTATGAAACAGAATTTTGATTGAAAATATGGACATTTTTGAATTAATTTCTCCATCTGCCTGTCTTTATCTCCTCAGTTTGCTTTATTGTCATGGCTGTGGCGTGGAAAGAGTCCTAAAAGTATCAAAACACAATGACAAATTCAATGTCAGTGACTCATATACCTATGAACCAGTGAATTTGGATTTCTTATCTGTAACCATAGTGCCATGCAACATTTGCAACCCACTGGAGACTGAAGTAAGCAACAAATGATCTAAAGAAAAACATGTTGACAGGGCTATGACACAGTTATATACCTCTTCATATAATCTGTGGAATTACACTATTAAATATTTAACTTTATAGTAATGTTGAATTTTTTTTTTTCACATCTGTTCTGCTTGGTCCCAATCATGTGATTATAACGCAGCACAATTGTCAGCATAGGCAGGATAGATGTGTGACACAAAAAAACATCCAACTACATTACTATTACGGCAGCCCTCTTATAAGAACAGCAAAAGACAATGAGTGAGCTTTTCATTGTTATGCAGAAAGAAATGTGACTCCCAAGGTCACCAACCTTTGTCAAAAGCAATTGGCATAAGCTCATTATCTGGATCATTGTATATAATTTTATAATGCTATAGTAGAAAATAGCTGCCAGATCTCTGTGTCGGTCCTTCAACAACTGTCCACACAATGTATCAATTTGATGTCTGGATAATGTAATCACAGTAAATGGCTGCCAGACGTCTTAGTTGGCTAGGCAGAATACTCTAGGTGCCTCACATCACAAAGTCCAGCAAATGACAAATTAATAAGATACCTGGATAAAATAGACTAATTCAGTGATGGATTTATATTAAGAAGCTGCCAAACGTTTTACTGCCTGGAAAGGATAGGTGTCTAACATTAAAGACTGTCCAAAAAATAGTCAGCAGTCTGATACCTGGACAATGTATTAGTGTAAAGTTTTTCAGTGCCTAGATTGGCAAGATAGGCATGATATATTGCCCTCATATCTGAATGATATTATATAAATATTTTATTTTAAACACCTTTATGATGGAATTACAGGGACAGACAGCCAACCCCCCTGTGCTGAGACAGGAAAGAAATTACATGAAATGATATATTGATTTGATATTCAGGTCTGTCAGACAACCACTTGCCACCTGACTAAAATATAGGCTATCCTGGTGCATAGTTATTATCAGTGTGTGTAGAAGTGTGCTAATGTGCTGCACTAGTGTGTGTGTTTGTGTGTATGTTAGTGTGTATTGATAATAATACAGCATCTTGGCCAATGTCAGTCCATTATTCAGCTTTATATCAGCCAACCAATCAAACGGCCTCCCTTCAGGGTCACCACCTCGGCCCATCCAATCAGCTCCTCCTGCCAAGCAGGAAGGAATGTCACCTGATTAGCATAACCAGAAAATGAGCAGGGTCATGCTGACATGGCAGTTTCTGATGAGCTAGACACTACTCTGAGGCAGCATTTAGACAAACGTATCTCTCAACACTGTCAGCCAGTCAAAGAGGATTTTCACCAAATGTATCACCACCCTATAAAATGTGATGAGACACATCGACAGAATGGTCTCTAACCTCTTTGAGTTGCTTCTCATCAGCAGGTTTTATTATTTAAGGGCATTCCATGGGGTTTTTCTCTCAATATTTAATCATCTTTCTATCAGCAGTTTTTGTTACTTCGTTTTCCCACTGCTTTTGATATCTTAACTACAGTCTCCGAGGAAGAAAAACTGCACTTTAACAGTGGAAAGGATTGTAACACAACACTACAAGATAGTAGTAGAACAAGTGATTCATTGGATTTGTTTTTTCCTTCAAAAATGGCTGCTCATTTGATGTAATTGGGAGTTTGAGGATTTGAAAGGTCTCTTCATAGTTCATCTGTTAACCTAAACTATAAAAAGAAGAGCATTGAACTGATTCAAAACGCGATAGGGTTGGCATGCGTTGCCAATGGAACTGTTTCCACTAATTTGACAGTATTTGCTGTGGAGCATTACCCAGTTTTTGAAGGAAGATTCCTACTCAGATATTATCGTAACACAAAGGCTTACCAACAGTATTCAACACCAGACCCTATCCGATTATGATGTTGCTCCTTTGACTTTGCATTCTTGACATCTTGTCTTGTTTAATTTCTAATTGAGTATTGTCTCAATTATGTTTATTTATACCGTATGTTGCAATTCCTTTGTCTTTAATTGGCACTTTGAAAACATTTTCCTTCTCCAGCAGAAATAGATGGTCAGGCATAGCAAAGTTCAGCATGTTGTACAATTTTTAATTGCTTTACACAGGTTTTAATGCTATTAGGGTTGTGGAACTTTGTGCACAAATCGTTTTATGTTGATTGCAAGGAAATAAGTAAAACGCAGTGTGCTACAACAACTACAACAAAAGAAAAGCCTTCATTTAATTCTTTTGGGAAAATATTATCTTAACATCAGATTTTGATCACATGCAGTTAACAGTCCACAGAACTAAATAACATAAATCCAATTAGAATAGCTCCTTTACTTTGCAGCAGACAGGAGAGAGTTTTGCTTTGTGATGTCAGTGTCTGTCATGACAGATAGTTGCAATTATTGAAGTTTTGTCCTCTGATGAAAAGAACTTCTTTACAAATTGATTCCCCAAAGACTGCACACTCCCAAATACACACAAATACACAAACAACACACACCCAAACACTGTGCTATCATGTGCAAGGAGTGAAATAAATTGTGCAGAGGAAACACTTGTTGATTTGTAGCTGATGTTAGGCTGTACTGCACTAATGGTACAAAGACTGGTGACAGAGGAGGAGATGAGGACAAGGAGAGAGATGAAAGAAGACGATATTAAAAGGGACAAGATGGAAACGAGTTGAAAGAACAGAAACAGGACACAAGCCAGCTGCTTATGTCTTGAAGTATACTTCAGCATAAAGGCTGCCACTGTGCTGTATATTTTGATATCACTTCAACAAGAATAAATATGAAGGATAGTTTCAAATCTTCAATTGATCAGCTTTTGCTTCAGAAGTCACGACAGGTGTTTTAACCATTAAGCTAAAACTCCTGCACTTTGTCTCATAAAGAGAATGGATGTGGTTTCTGGATCCATATCCATGTTGAATCTTAGTGTAAACATTTTTTCTGCAAAGTTTATGATTGCTTATTTCACTCAGTACCCATAATTAGGAGTAGCATTAATGAGAAAACAAGCCAGCTGTGTGTGTCGAGGTGCCTGTTGATGTGGTAATGACCTATTTACTTCAGTTTGTTATTCAACCTTTACTTTTTTGATGGGAAAGTAAGGTAATGCAATATTTGTGCTTCTTAATTTACATTCTGTTTGGTTTTCAGACATCATATTGTCACTGCCTTTATGTGTAGGATGATTACTCGGCTGTGTCTGTGTTGGTTGGTTAGTTTCATATTTAAGGTGAGCTTGGTAGTTTTAAATTTGTGTGTGCTTGTGTGAGAGTGTGTGAGTGTGTCTGTGTTTGTATGTGTGCTGGTATCTGTCAGTCAGCTTTCCAGGGGGTCTCTTGATGTTAAATTTAATAAGTCACGCTACAGTAACCACAGCTATTAGATATCACACACATACTGGCACACACACACACAAAGCTAGCTAGCTTAGCTTACCGCGACTGTGCAACCAGGCAACACACAAAGATGTTATCAGCACAAAGCGATGACTCTCTATCTCTCACACACACACACACACACACACACACACACACACACACACACATACACACACACAAACACACACACACACACACATACATAGAAGAACTCTGTGCACTTTTATTAAATATACTCAGTATACACCAGAGTATAGCTGAAGTCGTCACTGGAGACACGAACACACTGTCTTGATTCATCTCTGGGCTCTCTCGTTCCCTCCTGTGGGCCTACCATCTCTACTGTTTTTATTTCCATTTCCATCCTGTTTATTTTGGCCTCCGTCTCCTGCCACTCTCCATCCTCCCACCATATATCCTTTCCTCCCAATCTCAGTCACCTGACTGCCAGATCCACCTACTCACCTGTCTCATAATCCCAATCACCTGAGATTCTCTGCCCACTCATACAGCTGTTCCCAGGTTCTTCATTTTCCCAGCCAGTACTTAAACCTACCATTTCCCCAGATCGTCTGCGTATACCCCAGTACGTTTCCCCATGTGCCTGCTACCTGTTTGTAGTAACTTATTTTCTGCCCATCTACCTGCCTGCCTTTCTTTTCGCCTGCTAGTCAATCCATCTGTCTGTAACCCTGGTTTTCTTCAGTTCATCCATTAAATTTCTTTCACCAAACCTGCCTACCTGCATGTCTGCTTGTGCTTCTGTCACCAACTCCGTAACACACACATTAACAATGTCTGTCTCTACAAGCGGATGGTCTATCTGACAGTATTAGAGACTTAGGAAAGAGCCCAGCTAGTGACCCGTAGAGACAGCAATGTTTATTTCATATATAATACTAAATTTGCAACTTTAAAGTGTTTGTGTTGGTTTCAGTGTCTTTGTATCCTTGTCAAACACAGAGAATAATGTGAAGTTGTGATGAAGAAATAATTGGGTGGATATTCAAGTTGATTTGTGGTGCACAGTTTCATACAAAAAAAAAATTATATTGGTGGCAGGGTGGTACTAGAGGTTAGGTAGGGCATGATGCTGAGACGTCAATATGTGGGTGGGTTTGAAATGGTATATCGAGCTGACCTTCTGCAAGCTCAGGAATAACATATCTTTATCCCATCAAGCAAACTACCAGTTCTACAAGATTCCTTTTGTAAACTTCTTCTCTTCTCTTCTCTTCTCTTCTCTTCTCTTCTCTTCTCTTCTCTTCTCTTCTCTTCTCTTCTCTTCTCTTCTCTTCTCTAATAATAAACATACTGAGGTTATGGTCAAAGTTTTATTCACACTTATCTGTCTGACTGAATATCATGCTAATGTGCATGTGGTAGAGGAGAGAAAGAACGCTCTGGTATTGATCAGCACAAAAAAGCCCTCTGAGAGGACACACTCATTTACTCTGTTCTGTTCAATGACAACTATGGTATATGATTTTTCTTTGAAATCCTCTCTCTCTCTCTCTCTCTCTCTCTCTCTCTCTCTCTCTCTCTCTTTCTCTCTCTCTCTCTCTTTCTCTCTCTCTTGCTTTCCTTAATGGATATTGATTTAGTTTTAGGGACATACAGTAAGCTTCTATCTATTGCACCAGTTGTGTCTTGCTAACCTCTGCTGCTTCTAAACTCTCTCTGTCTCTCTCGCAACCTTTTGAGGTGAACCTGTCTCTCCAGATGACAGTAGTGTGAGTTTAAGTGCAAATCTGTGTGTATAAGTGCATGTGTGTGTGTCTGTGTGTGCATGTGTCACAGTGCAGCGCAGCTTTAGCAGAGTGACAGTGAAGTCAGACACATAACGATTTCCTATTGGCTGTTGCCCCCTGAGGCCTAACGACCCGTTATTGATCTGACCAATTAGCATTCACACCTTTAATTAATACTGAAGCCTGACATGCACACACAAACGCTTGTGCAGACACACAAGTGTGTGTGTGTGAGCATACACACACACAGATTTTTAATTAATAGTGAGGAGAGGGGTGGCTGTGAGAAGAGATAAGAGAAGAAGAGAGGCAAAGAGGCTGGGAGGGCAAGATGGATGTGTGAGCTAGAGAAGGGTCAGTTAGAGAGAGAGGAAGGCAGATCAGGACTCTGACTTAAATCAGTGCAACCCCTTGATATAAGGACTAATGGTCAGAGTGTAATGGTATACTGACTTTCAATAATATAAACAAGCTTACTTATGTTTATTTAGAAAGCTTCTATTAGGTCTACATCTGTAGGTGTAATATTCAGTGTGATAAGTGTGAACATGATGAAAATCAGCCTAGAAAACAGTTTGTTGAACTGTAGCGAAGTAAATAACTGCAGTGTTGGATACAGATAATGTAAGGTGCTGTATTTTCCATGACTAAGCCTACGAAAGATCATAATTGCCAAAATCCGAATGCATTCCTTTAACACGGCTGTCATGTACAGTAAGTCAATTTTAATGAAAAACCTGTCTGATTTTGCAATGCCTGTAAACACTGAGGCCTGTGCCATTTCGTTTGATCATGTCTGATGGAGCTTTGCTCTGGTCTTCAGAAAGTCTGAGTCAGCCCTTTCAGGTCAGATCAAATGATAGCGTTCAGTGTACTGCTGTAGATTCTACAAAAAGTAGGCCTCAGTAAACAAACTAACCCATGATCTTGTTCAATCCTGATGGCTACAGCTTGTAAACACAGAACAAGTCACAGCTGGTGGTAGGAGCACAGACAGGGAAGATCCAAGCGCGGACACACACATACAAGCTGGTACAATGAAGGAACTTTAATAGAGTAAGTGATGAGGACCGGGCTTACAGACAGATTGATGGACAGGCAGACAACAGGTGAGCACATACATATTGCAGGAACGGGAATCCACAGCATATACAGCACAAAGGGAAACAAGCAGGCTTAAGCATAAGATCTGACAACTGTCTGGGGAGAAAGGGCTGGTATAAATACCAGGGAGCAGATAAGGGAAATGAGCAGATGACGGCCTCCGTAGCAGACGGGACTAAGGAACAGCCTCAAGAACAGGCAAGATGTCAGCTGGGGCCCCTAATTCAGGACCAGACGAGACATTGGCTGGGACCGCCAACTAAGGAGTGGACTAATGAATATACAGTATGTCGACTGGGACAGAGTGGGATGGCCCACTCAGTGTCCGGCTTAGGGTCTGGCTGGTCGTTGATCATGGCACTGGGCAGCTGAAGCTCTGATGTGATGATGAGGACCAGGCTTGTAGATAGACAGACGGACAGGCAGACATGGAAACACACAGACATTAGCTAACAGTCTGGCAACTGACTGGGTAAAAACGGGTGGTGTAAATAGTAGGTCCACTGATTTTGAAACGGAAAACAGGTGAGCAGGTGGATGTGCAAACGGGAAGAAAGTCTGGGGACATCTGGTGGGCAGGTGGAGTATAACAGGAGGCCAATAAACAGGGCTGAGACAGAAACCCTGACAAAACCCTGTGTGTATTATTTTTGTTTTTGTTTGTATTTTTTTTTGTATGTATGTGTGTTGGTCTAATGAAGTTCTGTTGGCAGGATGTCTTTAGGGGAAAATCTAATGGTTTATTGAACCATGCCTCAGAGAAACATTGATCACTGCATCAAGGAGCTATACTCGCACGGACACACAGACACAAACACACACACACACACACACACACACACACACACACACGCACACACATACACACATCCTTGTTTGTACACATGCAGTGACACGTACACAGGCACTAGTGTGGCACACACACCGGCGAAGTGGAGGTAAATGCCTTATAATTGACATCCCCATGTGTCTTTGTGAGCAGTCAGACTGCCATCATTATGTGCTCATTCAATTACATTCAGGGAAATTGCAAGGCTGGAAAAGTACATCTTTTCAACTAACGTTCTTAGATGGATTTTCTATCTGTAAAAATGAGGTAATTGTGTTGCACAGGGTTATTGTCTTCTTCAAAATGATTAACTTGTTTCACCCAGTCTCATTAAATTGCATCCTCACCCGGCTGCCTCTAATTGTGTATTTCTATCATGAAAGTTTATACTTAACTAAACTGCATTTCCAAGAATGACCATACTATTCACTTCACTGCATCAATGTGAGCATGTACTTATTAATTCTATTGATGAAATAACTTTTGCATGCACAGTGGTCCATAAAATGATTTATATTTGACCAGTGTCATCAAAAGTAGACAAAGGCTAAATAATCAGTTTGAGCCTAAGCTGTTGTGGTTGAGTAACAAGATTTAGCAAATACTATCCAAATACATTTAGCTCCATACTTTACCTTTCACAGCTAAATTTTCTGGGTATTTTGATGCCAATTTGGCAGTAATCTGCCTCAGTAATTTAACATCATCATAGATCATTTTGAATTGCCAAGTAAGACAGTTCTGCCTCTGACAATTCTGTGTGAGGTAATGTCTATATAGAATATACTGTCCTGGTTTTGGACTGTTTAGGCTGAAGAGAGGATCACGTAAAATGTACACTGGGCTGCTTGAAGCTGCTTCATGACTGTATTGAGTACAGATAATTATTGCTCACACAGAGCAATAAGGCAATCCTCAGGACTGCCTTTACCTCGAGGATTAGGACTCAGATTAGAATTAGGTTTAGGTCAGGGATAGGATAAGGGGTTGGTGTTAGGCATTTATATGTGTCTACAAGTGTCCTCAGAAGTAACATAAGACGAGCGTGCGTGTGCATGCTTTTTGTGGCATGTAATAAACCTAGAAAGACACTACTGGTCTGTTGCTTTGGCTCCACAGTGTTTGATCTCCACTAGATGCTACAGTCATTAGCAACACAGTTGTGTGTGTTTATTAACTGATCTTTACAGCCGCCAGATGATCTAGTGCTTTGAACAGCCATTACTCTATCTGGGAGCTCTCTCTTTTTCCTGCTTTAACGCTCCCTCAGAATCCCTCTGTCTCTCTCTGACACACACACCTTCTGCTGCCACTTAGTCCATTTCCCCTCCATTAATGTTTTCATAATTAATCATAATTACTTATAATTACATCATCACCAAGCAGTCTCCAATCAACAGTTTCTGAGGGGAATTGCAAGTCTAATGCATGTGTATGTGTGGTTTATTAGTGAAGTTCATTCTTGTCCTTGACTCTGTGTACAGGGTCACAGAAGACAAAATACACCTAACCCCAGACAAACTGTTGATATTGGACGACCTTTTTATGCCTCTGTGCGACAGACAGGGCCAGAGGCATTAGGTTTTTTGGTTGTCTGTCCATCATTCCAATTCTTGTGAACACGGTATCTCAGTAATACCTTGAAGGAATTTCTTCACATTTGGCACAAAAACCTTCACTTGGACTCAAGGATAAACTGATTAGATTTTGGTGATCAAAGACAAGCCATGTATTTTGACAAAATGATTAAAGCAGACAAATTGTGATGACATCATGACTTTGTCAGCTTTACCAAAATGCAAAGTTGTGGAACTCTGAATGTTAAGTGTTCATGTAATCACAATTCAAGTGGATGATTGGTGCAGAAATGGAACTCACTATAAAGCCAACAACTCTTAATAGTTTCACTGCTGTAATCTGCAGAGGTGGAATATGGCAAATATCTTTACACAAATACTGCAGAGGTGTACGGCTTTTGGTACTTAGGCATTTCTATTATTCCACTAAATTAGGCATTTCCATTATTGAGAAGCATATAACTTTACTTGCATCACAGCCTTTGAAAAGAAAAAAATAAATGAAAAACTAAAATGATCAAATAAGTCATTCATGGTTGACCTGGGTCTGAACAAAAGTAACCATAATTCCTCAAGTACCCTCTTTAGATCAAGTAAGAGAGCCTCTCTTGCTTCATGAATAGAGAAATGTTGTTTCTCCATCATGAGAACCATTTTCCTTGAGCTGAATCTGGCTTCAAAATTCAGACATTTTTGTGCCAATGTAAGCAGTACTCTAGTTATATTAATTTGAAGTTGGACTTATTGGACTGCGGATGGTGATGGTTGAAGGAGGCCAGAACCGTGGGGGCTTGTTGTACTGCTTTATTGCATATCTTGCCTGTGCTCTCCTTGCGTAGAGGTCTGTTTTAATGCCTTGAAGAGCTAGTGTTATTACCACCATTGACAGGCGAAGTGTGTTCTTCCATAAGTACTCTTATCAAGCACTGACCATTTCAGTTGGCACCTTTTGTCTGTCTCGATCATACTCTTGAGGCATAAAGTAGTTCCAACACACTTTACTGTTTGTTTAAAATAGATTCTGGTTCCCCGTCTCTTAGCTGTTGTATGAAATATCGTCTGACCATTGAATAATATGTACAGATGTGTAAATGAGTTTGAGCATCATGTAACCACTTCAGGGAAAATAAACCTGGCACTTATCTCTTTCCCTTCAAGCATTCTTTTTGCTCAATGTTTGCCCAGTATTATCCCTAAAAAAATATGTTTATTGTCATTTTACATTTTATGCTATTAATGCTTTTGTATAAAAAGGTGTCACAGTTTTAAAATAGTGGATATCTCATCTTGGCATTAATCTTTTCATATTGAAAGAACACAGCCATGTAGAATAATTCCATATTATCCTTCTCCTGATTGTTGAGCTGTCATAGTTAGAATTTGAGGAAATCGCCTGAATCCTAGTATGAATGACAGTTGCTTGACAGCTCTGCAGCAACTTTCTAACAATGGAGGGTTTGTTTGGGGGGGAAAATTGTGTCAAAATTGTACATATGGATGTATTATTGTTGATTGAAATGGGCACAAAATGGCTTATTTTTTTAACCTAGACATTGTTTCCAAAACTGCACTAAAACCCTTTAAACCTCAAGTTTCCATGTATTTTCCATAATTTTTCTTCTTCACATTCAGTTTCAGCTAATCCAGAGGCCTCCTAATTCAGTGATGTTAATCAGTCACTGTGAACAAGAAAGTGTGAATTGTGTTTTGCCAAGTTAAAATATTCTGTACGCACACTGGAGCACTGAGCTGAAATGAAATCGACCTATTTAACTTCAGATATTTGCTTGTATAACATCTGTATGATGCTCTTTCAAAAATAAACCCTAAGATGCTAAAGAAAATTATCCACAATGATGTATAATACTATGACAAGAGGTAACTAACAGTGTTGACAACTGCTATTTGACTTTTTTGTAATGCCCTAAAAATTACAGTGAATTTAAAAAAAAAAAAAGACATTGACAAGTGTTCATGAGAAGATTCGTGGAGAATGGTCATACAAATTGAATGGACACTGTGGGATCTAAACAGTAACAGTATTGTAAACAGACTGAGGTCATTGTGAAATTAAATCTGTGTTTTTGCCTATGGCTTTGTCAGAAGGAGGCCACGAGACCACAAAAATGATGCACAACTGACACCATAAAATTCCATTAACTTAACGGACTAAAAATGTTTTATGACACAAGTTTTTCACAAGTCTATAAAAAGAGTTGGTCAAAGTGTTGAATAAATCAAACTGACTCTTAAGTTGACAGCCAGTGAAACCTTCTACAGATGTAGGTGCCCCAGAACACATATCTGTTTGTTACAGACCTCAGGACTCATTCGTCTGTTCTGTTACAGTTCTTATAAACCTTACATCTTTTATGGAAAATGTCTTGAAATGAACTTTTGAAAATAATTTTTCAGATAAAGTAAATAGAAAATCCATGTACATGGTTTCTTGTAACAAATTCTATGCTTTATTTTCAAGCATTCAGCATCTATTCTGTTCCGGTATAAAACCTGGTTCATCTTTTATAAAAGTTACTGCTGACGGAGGTGTAAAACCTCCAAACTCAGTGAATCATCCCTCTCTGTCTTTGCCTCTCTTTTCTTATTTTTGTCTTCTTCTCTGTCTCTCTTTCTCTCTCTCTCTCTGTCTTTGCTGTCCTTCACTCCCCCTCTCCAATCCTCCCATCTGCAGTGTCATCCGTCTCACTTAAAACTCTTAAAGCATGGCAGCATTCTCTCTCTTTTCCACCACTTTGCTCTCGCTTTTTACCCACTACTCAGTTCTTTTCTCCCATCTCACTTCTTCCCTCTCTGTCTCGTGCTCCCTGTACCTGGACTCAACTGTAATTGCTTATCTAGGGAGAAATAAAAGCCAGGTAAATGGTTGGGGTGGTGATGGTTGATGGGGTGTTTGTGTGTGTGTTTGTGTGTGTGCGTGTGTGTGTGCGTATGTGTGTGTGTGTGTGTGTGTGTGTGTGTGTGTCTGTGTGTGTAGCTCAAGTTTTACTTATATTGTTGGGACCTAAATCCATTTACACAGTCACATAAGATCAAGTTCCCATTATATAAAGGGGTTAGGGTTAAGCATGTAGTAGTTATGGTTACGGTTAGAGTAAGTCTTCAGCAATTGTATGTAAGTCAATGTACTGTCCTCTGAAGTCATGGAGGCACGACTCTGTGTATGTGTTCGACAAAGTGTACGTGTGTGTGTGTGTGGGTGTGTGTGTGCATGAGTGTTGGTGGGTGTGTGTGTATATATATATATATATGTGTGTGTGTGTGTGCACGCGCACTTGTGACGAATGCAGATAGTTCTACAGATGGCCCATAAAAGCAGCAGCTTGTAATGAAGCAACTGAGACTGAAATCATGGTTATGGTAAACTGGGGACAGACAGAGATAGGGATAGAGAGGCAGAGATAGATAGATAAAGAGAGTGAATAGAGAGGAGGAAGAAGTGAGGGTAAGAGAGAATAAATAAGAGAGGGCAGGCAGCAATAAACCATGGAAAGGAGTGTGGTGTAGCCACTGGCTACTGAATAAACTAGTGTAATGAAAGTATGTGATGTTCACAATAAACTAGGCAGAGAAAGAATGGAAGAATGAAGGGATGCACAGAAGGGATGATATAGTGGTATGGATGGAACAAGAGAGAGAGAGCGAGAGAGAGGCAAGGAGCTGGCATGTCATCAAAGTTTTTAGTTGAGGAGGAGGGAATGGAGGAACAGGAGGGAGGGGATGGGTGGAGTGAGACAGACGGAGACACTGAAGGAAGAGGGGGGAGAGATTAAAACATGGGAATTAGAGATAAAAATAAAGGGGTAAAGAAGCAGAAACAGATGGATAAAAGAAGGAAGAAAGAAATAAAAAAAGGGAAAATGAGGCAGAGGAACAGTAAAAACGATGAGTGTTAGAACAAAGATGGGTATCATGAAAATGTGGTGGAAGGCACCAATTAAAAATGGAATGGCTAAGAAGGGAAAGTCTCCGTTTGTGTGTTTCTGATAGCACCTGGAATCACCAACAGACTAGCTCTGTGTGTGTGTGTGTGTGTGTGTGTGTGTGTGTGTGTGTGTGTGTGTGTGTGTGTGTGTGTGTGTGTTTGTTTGTTTGGGGTGGGGGTAGGGGGGGTGTTGGTGAGAGGAAATGTGTGTCTGATAGGATACTGAGTAACAAACATCCTGACACAGAGTAGGGCCACACTGACTGGCAAAATCAATAGGCCAACAGGTCACAGCACTAGGCCAACCTGACATCCAGACACAATACAGCACAGGAGGTCGCCACAGTGATGGATTACCCTTGTTGTGTGTGTGTGTGTGTGTGCTAGTGTCCAACTGTGTCTTGTCAGTGTGCATTTCTGTAACTGTGTGTCTATGTGGAGATAAGGAGGATGGGGGGTGGGGTCAGGGTCTTTAGCAAAACGATTTTCCTCTCTCGAATATGCTGTTCATGCTTTGTGAACACCAGGATGTTATACACCCTTTACAGAAAACCTGAAACAGAAACTTTATAGCAACTAATTAAAGCACTTGAAGGGATGCTTGGTGTTTTTATTTGTCTGCAAAGGAAACAAATTTTAAGGCAAAGTTAATTCTGTTATTAGGGTCTTTATGTTCTAGTTATATCTGTTTTGAAATCAAATTCAAAATCAATGAGTCTAGTGGACCTCATCACATTCAAGATAGATGCTAATAAATGCAGAACATCCACATGACCCTTTTGAGTAATCATCGGCAGCGTGGCTGCAGTGGAGGTACAGAAGTAGAGAGAGGGAGGGAAGCATAATTGAAAGGTATGACAATAAAGTCATTGTACAAATGAATCAATCAGCCAACCAATCTAAGAATCATTTAACAGTTCATTTACTGACATCAAATCTTGTCTACCCTCTGCCTGCTTTGTGAAAAATTTTTGTCGTTAGCATGGAGAGGATTCCCCTGCAGTTGTACGCTTAGCTTTTTATTTGAAGATTATTGCACATATTTGAAGTTTAAGGAGTGAAGCACAGCAAGGTTGTCTGAGTTTCTGGTGACAATTTAAAAAAAAAAAAAGAGCAGTTCTGACGCCACCTCTCATTTGGGAGCATACTGAGCATGGTCTTTCTCACTGCTACTTTAACTTCCTATCCTTTCTCTCATTTTCTCTTCACCTTTAACTTTCTCTATTCTTCCCTCTAAAGCTCCTTCTGTCTGAGTAGTTTCATAGTTCTATCTGTCATGTTGGGCATCCTCCATCTCTCGTTTTCTTTACCTCCCCCTCTTCCTGTCTCTCTCTGCTCCCTCCTCCCCCTCACCTCGTCTGTCTCTCCCCTTCTCCCTAACCCCCTATCTGTCTGAACAGTTTCATAGTTGTATCAATCAAGCTCAAACAATAAGACCAGAGTTGGTCCCTGTTCTCCCATCTACTTCCTGGTTTATGGCTTCTAATACCCCTTTTCTCACTCTCTCTCTGTTGTGTGTGTGTGTGTGCTTGTGTATGCGGATGTTTATCTGCACACTTGTACATGTGTCATAGGCACAGAACTGTAGATGTATCTAGGTGGAATAATGTGATTAGCTATAAAACATTTTTACATTACCTCTCTCGCTGTCTCTGAGGCTGAGTTCTGAGTCTGCTTTGACTGGGAATGCAGTCAAAATGTCCTTTTACAACCATCATGCTTTGCGATATGTGTTATAAAGAAATATATATATATAGGCTTAAGGATCTATATATAGGCTAATTGTGTGCTTGGTGTAAGGTTTTAGAATAGCCAACAGTGACAATATGTCACAAGCTATTTCTGACTATGAAACTGTATTTTGCAGTGTTTGGACTGAGGCTGTAAATGCTCCAGATGAGTCTCTGGAGTAGATGCATTACTGTGCAAGAGCTGGGTATATTATTTGGTCAAGTGATGGATGAGTTAGGGGAAATGCGTAGTGAAATGTTTTAATAGAATTAATCCCAAAAAGACATTGAACAAGCCTAAGACTTGTCCATTTCTCTTTCGCTCTTTCCCTCTGCAGAACTTCACAGCACATCTTGTGGAAACCCTGGTGTTCCACCCAAAGCAGTGCTAAGTGGTGGCGGCCGTTTTGCTGTGGGAGATCGTGTGCGGTACAGCTGTGTTCCTGGTTACGTCTTGGATGGCCATGCTACGCTCACTTGCATCACCAACGCCGGAAACACTGCTGTGTGGGACTTTCCTGCTCCAATCTGCCGAGGTACAGACAACTAAACCTATATGTGTATGTGCTCGACTGGATATGAAGAGTTTTATTCTAAAATGAAAATATGCCATCCATCAATTTGAACTACATGTCAACATAAAAATGGATGATTAAAACAGAATTTAGAATGATTAGATAAATAAACACTTGACACTTAATTTTAGAAATTTTAGAAATACTGACCTATATATAATGCTTCTTCAAACAAAATATATAGAATTTTGGAAGAAAACTCTTAATATAATATTTCTGTGTGTGTGTCTGTGAGAGAGGCAGAAAGACAGACAGACTGCGCATGCGTTTGTCATTGTGTATGTGAAAGAGAATGAGGCAGGCAATCCAAGAATGCTTTTGAGGACTGGGTGTTTGCAGTTAATTTTATGCTCGACATTGTGATCAAAGGTGTGTGTAGGAGAGAGGCAAATATGGAGTGTGGATGCGAGTGCACTGTATGCTGTTGTCTGTTTTTGGATTCCGGGGTAGGTGCAGATGGTCTGTGTACATAGTGCTGTATGCTATGTCACACTACAGTACGTACTGTAAAGAACTCTGTTTCATTTTATGCATTTCCACAGACAGATATCGCCCATATAGTGTAGGTGGGTGCAAATATAGTAGATTGTACTGTATCGTTGCATGTAAAAGTACATGCAAATATTTGCACAGTTTGCTTTAGAAATATGTTTTATGTAATTTGTATTAAAATGACAACGGCAGTAAATAATATATAGATAGCGTATCATTCTATACATTATTGTTCTATACTTAAAATAACAATTGTAGATAATGATTTCATCAAATTTATGTAAATAACTCCATGTAATATAGAGGGTTGCTTGAGAATCACACCCCTTATCTGCAGATTTATGCAGCCCTCCGCTGCTGATTGCTCATTGTTTTACTTTGCCAGTCCATATTGTTGAGTCGCAACAGCACTCATTGGCCTCTATTTACAAAACTTTGTGTCGCCATTACGCAAGCTTCCTCAGAAACAGAGATCCACAGTAAAGGAGTGACCAATAAAGATGACCGAACATCTAGTAAAACGCAGAGACACAGATATATTTCTGGGTAGTTGGGGGACAAATCAGGAGCTAAAGGTGATGGCATATTAGACTTGACAGGATTGACAGGTGATGACAAACATGACTTCTCTTGAATGCCCATGTCTGTTTTTATTGGATGAGTAATTAGGCAAGTGATAGTCAACCAAACCATAGCTATATGAATTTGAGATTAAGTCAGTTATTATGGTATGCAACTGCACAAACTGCAACCTTTGTGGTTTTCTTTATTGGATGTCAGCCAGATATTGACAGTTTAACGTGCCTGGACTATTCCAGAGTTTGCAACTCGACTTTACACTGGGACCACAAGTAAAAGAAGGTCTAGTCTCACAGCCTTAGCACCACGCTTCTTATCACAAAATGGTCATGGGTGACCATGTCCTTGAAGCCTGAGGTGAAGAAATAACATTACGTTGCACCTTTTCTAATTTGTCTGCCCTGAGCTGCTTTGTTAATTAAGACTATGTATCAAATATCAAATAAATTACTAAATTACAGCAACATTACAATAACCATATATATATGCACACATGCATACAATGAATACAGATATACGCCATAGAGACATGTATACCTTGAATTTAAAATTTCTGGAATTATTGATTAGTATACTTTATCCAACACTAGATAACACTGGATTTGAGTTAAAGATGTTTCTCCTTTCATTAAAGCTGCTTCATCAGTGACTCCCTGCTCCTCCCACTGTGCTATTCATATGACTGCCAAGTGACATCAGTGACCTGAAATTGCCCAGGCAGAAGCAGTGATTTAGTTAAGGGATTGAACTTTGCCACTCCACCTGAATGCATGCCGGGTGTAGATCTGATAAGCAACACAGAGTCAGTCATCCAGAAGAGGAACATCCCTTAACGCACAGGAGAAGGCACTTACACCTCTCAGAAGGGCCCAAACATTACCACCCTCCCTGGGGAGAGGGGGCGGATTCGCAGTATTAAACTTGGAGGACTATCAGTTCATGGTATGTGCACTCCTTTGTGATTCAAGCGCAAGTGATAAACAAGATAGATACCACCAACAGCTACAAAGAAAGAAGGCAGTTAATTGCTTACAATCACTGGAAACACAGAAAGTGTATATCACCATAGCGTCAACCTCTGGGAAGCTGCTAAGGGAGCTGTGCTCAGACTCACTGTCAACAGCAATGATTTGGGAGACTCTGTAAACAAGGTTCAAGGACACACACTGGAAATATTCTCGCCAATGGACAGGATATATTGACAACAGCAGGCTCCCAACCAGATCAAACAAAGAGAATGCAATCAAGGCCAAGGACTTTATTGGATCTTTGCTTGAACACCACATAGTTGTAGATTGGTTTGGGTACATTGGATACTGACTGGTGGTCACTGGTTGACATATGTGGATGTCAAAAAACAAAAACAAGGTGGAGGTTAAGGCTGTGACTACTTAACTGTGGAAACTAGTGCCAGTATTATGAAGAACAAGTTGTGGAACAACAGCGTGGCATTTCTGGACTGTGCAGGTTTCATGCAACCAATCCATAAATCCAATATAAGGTCTGTTTTTTGATTTATACCAGAACTGAACACTTTGAAAGACAAAACAACATCTGATCAGCAGACATCTGAGAAACAGCAAGAATTTCCACAAATACTCACAATACCAAAAAAGACATTTTGTTATTTTGTATGTAGCCGGACTTCAGAAACTTGCACCTACACAATATCTCTGTATTTTTTAAACTGGCAATGAGCTCAGGCAAAACCTGTTCCATAATACTAACATTGTGTTTGCCATGGAGCGCAGTAAGCTATGAAGACTTTTAAACTGGTGACATTAAACAGCCCTTTAATCTACTCTAGTCTATACTCCATTTACAAAGAGTAGAAAGATGGTTTAAGATTGCCATTAAATGGTACATAAGGGGCAGTTCTCTTTAAGGAAAAGAAGCAGCTGCTAATTCACATCATTGCTATATGCTGCATTGTCACAACATATTTCCCTTTGCTGTTCTGAGTCACACCATCATTTCTCTGTGAAGAGGAGTTACTATCATAAGGACAACACTGATGTTTAACATCTAACCTTTGTAGTTTTACTTTCATATCTCTCTTCATTTTATGTAAAGCTGCTATATAGCCTTATTTGACACTTTAAAATTGAATGCAAAGGACTTTCCCACTCAGTAGAACTGAAAATACAACTTTTACTGATTACTGAAATGTCTTCTAATACAAGTCCAGTGGATTTTGCATTGTATGTTGTCTGACGGTGTAAGCCAGTGTACAGGTGGGTTGCATTGGTACCAGTCACTAATTACAGTAGGTTATCTCATTTTTATTTCATAACATTTTACAGTGGTGACAACAAACACAGAAACGAGTAAAGTTTGTATTTCTGATATCACATGACAGAACCAAAATGCAAAATAGACATGTAAATTTACTTCACTCGTATAATGGATGGGACCCTACCAGTGTGTATAATGCTTGTGAAATTTCCCCAATTAGCCCTACCTTTTTGTGCACAACAGTGCCTTTCAAATGTATGCAACAATGTGCTGAATTGTTGCACAACATACCACACTTTGCAGTGAACTGTAATTTGGGTCTAGGGAAGGAAAAGAGGGGGATGGGGAGGGGAGAAAGAGAAGCGGCAGAAATGGCAACTTGTCAGTGCTGGATTAGCAATGTCTCTGTCACTCTGTCAGTAAGGCTAAGAGGAGCTAAGCTACTAATACGTTCACACCAACTCAGAAACATACACATACCCAACTATTCACCCCCAACGCCCTAACAACACATGCACACACACACATATGTCATGCAAAAAACCTCTACTTGAGTGCCTCTGCTCATATGTGTGCAAGGTGGTGGGGTGGTGGCACCTAGAGGCATTCACACCAGCCTTAATAGCTTTCTATCAATTATTCAGTCATGCAATCAAATGACTTGAAATGCAGTACTTTTGGCAATATCACTGTAAATGTGACTCCCCACCCCCTTCCCTCCCTGTCTCTCTTTCTCTTTTTTTCTCTCTGTCTCTCTCATTCTATGATTCTGCCTCTTTATTCCTACAGTAATATAAATATAAACATGAGCAACTATCTACATTACACACGGTGCTTAGATTATCTTGCATTCAGCATGAATAGAATAGATAAGAATAGAAAACTTACTTACTTAAAATGATAAGATGTTCCTTTCAACTCTCTATCCATATTCACCTCCTACTTTTATGACCAAAACATGATACAAGTGAAATCAGTAAAACACATTTTATCCTGAGTTTCAGAAATAGAATATAGCTACATGCTGTGGTATAAATAGCAAGAGTATTCCGGTTCAATACACTGCCCTTTCTTTGTGGAAACTAATTGTCTTTATTTGGGTTTCTCTCCCATACATACTCCATCCTCTCTGGGAAATTTAAATTACCCTTAGGTGTAAATATGAATGTTATGGTTTCATAATTCCCTGCCTTTCTGTTGGAACCATTATGGTCCTGAGTGCAGAAACAAACTAAAGTACTCCTTATAATACAGTATAATGGAACCTAATATAAGGTGCTGGATCACATTACAACAGATGTTCCTTTTTGACTTTTCACTTCATATATTTAGTGTATTGTTAATTTGTTATTATTTTTATAGTTGGAATATCTTTTCCACCTCTGAGCAATTACATTGCAAACTGGATTGTTTTCTAACAGGTATACAAAAAATGACTGCCATCACTAGGAACATACAGTATAATGCCAGTCCCGTAATGATGATTCCAGTGATTTAGAGGGACATAATTTTAGAATCTGGCTGGAATGAGAGGGGGGACTCTCATTCCAGGAATGAGAGGGGGGACTCTCATTCCAGCCACAGTCTAAAATTATGAAGTTACAAAGCACCACTGTTAATATTTTTGACTCAGTTTGTCTCTTTGTGTACAATGTTCCATGCTTCTTTTTTTTTTTTAATTATGTAGATAACCTCTGATATACTGCCCCAAATTGATAGGAACAAGTATTCACCTGACTACATTTTTGAAAAGTCACAATTCATTACAATGACACCAGATCTAATACAGTCTGATTTTTGTTGTACAGTTTGTCTTGCACTTTTTTTGTAATAAATTTGAGGTCAAGTAGCTAAGCTAAGCTTACAAAGCTGAGTAACTTAGAAACATCATTAGGTTTGGCTACCAGTAAGCTACCATTAAATTTGTCTCAAGTAGCTTCCTCTAGTTTTCTATACCATTCGGAAAAAGAAAATCTTACAGAGACAGACAGATGAAGAACACATGACAGCTTTAAATAGGCTCTAACATTAAAGCCAACTACAAATTTTGTAGTTGGCTTTAACTTAATGTGACAATAACAGTAGATAAAATTACCACTCTTTGTATCAAATGTGCAATTACTTGACTTTTTTTTCGCTTTGTTTTGCATTTAAGTTTCCTTCCTCATTCTTGAATAAAGAGTACAGTACCCTTCATTGGTGTAGTGACGTTGTTGCTGTCAGAAATGTATGTCACCATACAGAATTTGTCTAACATAGCAAGAGCAACTAGATGCTGGCAGAATTTAGGATTGTTCATTTAATAATTCAGAGATCTTTGAATGGGCTGGGAACCATTCTTGATGTGTGCCTACAGTCGCTGTATGTGATTTTGAGGTACACAAATAAACTTCACTTGACTTGACGTGTAACTGCAGCAACAGCAGAACCAATCTTACAAACACCATTTGAAATTGGGCTAGTATTGGGAGGTTGCTGTTTCAGCACACTTCTATTATACCCAAACTGTTATATACTACCATGAGCAAAATATAATGGAAAAACATACAGCACAGCTACAGTATGTCACACTAATGCCTACTGCATAAAAACATAATGTATACATTGTATATGTTGTGAAGGAAACTCTGTGTGGGATGATGAGTGCATTTGTTTGTATTTATGAAGAATTGCCAGTAAGTGTGCTGCTTCTAGTTGGTGCAGAATTATTTACAGGACAGAAATATCCTTTAGCGATCAAGACATCCATACTCACACAAACATGCACATACACATGAGCACAGTTGGCCCAGAGAAAATTTCATCATGATCTCATAGATACAGAGTATGCATGAATATTCATGAGTTTGGGTGAATGTGTATGTGTGTATGTGTGTATGTGTGCATGAGTGCGTGGGGTGGAGGTGGTCTGTGTGAAAGAGAGCAAGACAGAGATAAAATGAGACAGAGCATCTGTGAATATATTGTGCATATTTCTATGGTGCAAGGAAGAGAGTTTGAACTGAAAATGTGTGAATTTAAGAGAAACTGTGACTGACCCTGTGCATGCTTGTGTATGTACAGGTGCATTAATATGCATTAATAACTGTGAGTATACCATAAAGAGAAACGGCTTTCTGTACAATATCTTCAAGTCATAATAACAGCATTTGGAGGAGAGAGATAGAAGGAGAGAGACAGATCCACACGCAGTGAAAGAGAGAAATGTGTAACACAAAAGGGAACAAAAGTGGGGTTGAAGAGAGGTGGAAGAGCTATAAGGAGAGGAAGTAGGGGGTTATTGTTGGAATTGAAAAAGTAATAATGTGCTCTGACAAAACTCGAAATTAGACTGGCTGAGGAACGGAAATGAAATGAATGTGTGTAGTTGTTTGTTTGTGAGTGTGTGCTGGTGTGTGTAGTCAGCATAATGAGATTGAGCCTGCTTAGGTGCATGTTTTTTTGTGTTCACGGGTATGCATATTATTGGTTGAGCTCATAGTGCTAATTCTTCTGCAGTCTGATCAGGCAACATTTGAATTTTTTTTCCTGTTGTGAGCAATAACACTGATGTCAGACTATGTCCCAAGCAAAAGCCATGCTGTGGCTTCGGCCTTAGCTTCAGCCTGTGCCCTCATATAACCCTTATGGTGAGTTCAGACAAAACATGAAGCCAATTGTAGAGGTAGCAATGCATGGCATGCATACAGTACTGAAAAATGCACATTTATCCCAATGACATAAGACCTCCCTTCATGAACATACATACATAAGAAATATGAGGAAAACTAGAAAAATAAAACCAACTACTGGAATTTCTAGTTTTGAGATCAGTCCCACACACACAGTTGGATATGAATTGTCAGCTAGCTACAGGCTAATATGCAACTTTGGATGTTTGTGCTGAATAAGACAGACTCCAAGTCACTCCAGTTGTCATATTTGCATGAACAAAGTAAGTCTTAAATTCATTTTAAATACAGTGTTCATTTCAAAACACCTTCAGTTACAGCTCAGTGATTTACTCAGGGAACTTGTAAAACTGAAATACTTTTACTTCCTGTCCTAATGTGTGATTAGTATTACACAGTATAAGCTCAAAAGTCACTGCAAGAGTGAAATACATTTAATTTATTATGAAAGCTGCCTCATGAGCTACAGTACCCATCACTAACCACAGGAATGTCAGTGTCTTGCCTGTTTGCACCAGGATTAATTATTTTTCAGCTTCAATATTTTAGCAATGAGTTTAAGCCATGTATAATCTGACAAACTCAGACACATTTAAAACACAACTGAAAGGAAGCCTGACAGTGAGGAAAGAAATTAAAATGCTTATTTAGTTGTAACTGTTCATTCTAGCTTAACAAAGGACAAAATACATTTGGAAAGACAGAGAGAAAGCATTAAATAAATAATTCGTTTAGAATCCTTTCACAGTAGTTGCTATGGATACAGTCTATATGCTAATTAGGGAGTCAAATTAGCTAGCTTCATTCTATGGTGTCAAAGCTTTGTATAAACAGATCTATCATTTAGACATATTTTGTTCCTGTCGTGCTGATCTGACCCGTATGAAGATACTGTAAATGTGTAGTCTTTGATCTGATGTCACAACGAAAAATCCATAATTACATATGATGGATATGATTCTGCACAAGAACAACAGAAATTCATTTTATCATATTCAAGTCACTGAACCTAAATCAGAAAACACTAAAGCAGATATCGAAAGAAGGAAACTCTTCCTATTCTTCACATAGACATTAATTCTCACATTTTCAGGACCTGTGGATTTTTACAGCACTTTTAAACTGACTTAATGGACACGGTGGCCTTTATACGTATAATTGCTTTTCCCAGAGGCATAGGTAATTTCATCAATTTAATTATTCTTTATTGTTCTCTCATCATTGTTTACTATAGCAGGAATGCTAAAGAGGACATTTTTGATGTAGTTGACAGTTTGCTGGTGATGTGGAAGGCATGAGACAAGTGATTTGTACTTAGCAGCACTGAATCACAGTTGTTAGAAAAAAAAAAAATCCTGACAAGCAGTGAAGCAAAAGAGCTCAAAGGTTCAGTAGCATCATCAAGTGTGAAAACGCATGTCATCATTTTAAGTAATTAGTAATGATGTTATGTTATATAAGGATGTCTCTGATGAAATGGCATTGAAGAGTTTGCAACAAAATGTCTTTCACAGGACTGGAAATCCACTATATGTTTGGAAAAACAGTACAGGGCATTTCTATGTAGTAAATATTAAAGTCATAGGCTTTACAAAATTCTGCATCACACGCTAACCCTTTCCATTTCACTTGAAAACACAAAAAAAACCTAAACCAGGTTTATAGCAAGTGATGTTATATTAGACAGTATATACTATTTCCTTAATGTAAGCTTATTGAGGATGTTTGCTCTTTTTAAATAACATTCTGCCAGAGTCAGAACTTTTAACTTTGCTGAATTTGTTTGTTTGACTTTCACATTAACTTTCTATGACTTTCACCATTCACTTTTACATCTTTGTGTGCGTGACAGAGAGTGTGAGTGACTACTTCTGACAGTGTGCATGACCTTGTATGTATGTGCCATTGTGTTTATGTGTGTGTGTGTGTGTGTGTGTGTGTGTGTGTTTTGCCCAAGGCTGACTAGAATTCTTGCTAGCTGAAATGGTAAGATCCTCACGGTGGTATTGTTATCGTCATGACAGTGTTAGTTTCCAGGTAGCAACTTTTCTATTCTTTTTCCTCTTTCTCTGCTTCTTTCACTTCTTCACTTCTTCCTGCTGTCCTCTCTTCTCATTTCACTTTTCTTTAAGTTACTCATCAGGTGCCAATGACATGGAGGCTGACGCAAATTCTAAGCTGTTGTTTTATTAGTAAAATTTGTTGTTGTTGCCCAGTGACACATAAAACGCTTGCAGTTAACAAGTCAACTTTGTATAATTAAGGCATTTCCTTTTGAAACTTCTAGTTTAACCTTGTGTTGACAATTTTGATTAGAGATGTTCTTTTTCCAGAGAAAAAATTAAAAGCAGAATAGTTAAAACAGTGGACAATATAGCATTTTCTATTCTCTTTCTGCTGCAGTTTCTCAGTTTCAGTCTGTGTAACATTATTTCATGCATCAGATACCCTCACAAAGAGAGGAGGAGAGAGGGACCTCAGTGCCAATTTCAAACACTGTATATCTGTAAGTGTCTATGTGCATGTGTGCGTGTATGTTCTTGAGTACGATGAAGTACGTTAGCTGAGATTAGATAGAGTTGCGTTTATGCAGGTAGTTTCCTCCACCTGAGACACACACAGACACACATGTCCTTGTCTTACTATATTTGTGGGGACCTGACATTCACAATTCATTCCCTAGCCCCTTAACCTAACCGTAACCATAACAACTGAATGCCTAACTCTAACTTTAAAACCAAGTCTTAACCCTCAAACAGCCATTTAAACTTGTAGGGTCCAGCATTTCAGACCCGACAAGTATAGCGGGCTCCTAGTTTTCAGACCCCACAAATACAGTTAAAAGAAGCCCACACACACCCCCCCTCACTTGGGCATATACACACACCCCTTGCAGGGCAGGAGATTCAAGCTGAGCTGTCTTTGTGATTCAAACATACTGCACGTACACTCAGACTAGCTGTATGTTTATGTGCTTATATCTTCCTATATTTGTGTGTATATGGCTGTGTGTATTTGTGTATTCACTAGTGATTATATACTCGCTAGCACCTCTCCGTGTTGCTTAGTGAGGAGAATCAAAGAGTTCTCAGACTCCTGAAATGATCAAATGAACTTCTACAAACCAGCAGCAGAAATCTCTCTCCAACAGGTGAAACTTTCAGAAACTATGAAAAATGAATGGGTAATTTTCCCCCATTAACAACCTGCAGTGATCACGGCAGAATGACATTTTCAGCAGGTCAATATAGTGACCGTATCCAATTAGCATCAGGAATCAGTGATTGCATTTGGTAAAGCTAGAGTCAAAGTGTTTGTACGTTTATGCTGTAAAGATCAGTTGTTAGTCAGTTTATCAAAGTGCTAGCTAGCTGATATTTACCCATGTTGGGAATTTGCACTTATATCACAGAAAGTGTTTACACCATTTCTAATTAAATAGGTTTATACGTGAAGCATCTGCTCATTCCTTTTCAATGCAGCTAATTATTCCAAGTCTCATCTATTTATAAGTACATTTCAAAGGAATATATTTTCATAATATTTTCAAGAAACGACAAACTAAAGTAGCTTTAAACTAATAACATGCTTGATAGCTGAATATCATGAAACAGATGTTTTCTGACAACACCTCTGAGTAACACCTTTTCTGAGATGATAAAAGGTTTTAGGTTAGAGATTGAGAAGAAATCAAATAAAAGTAATTCCTCCATATTAATGATACATGAAACATGAAAATGCACCGGTGTGGTGCATTTATATTTAAATCAGGTTAGCCACCCTTTTCAGTGAAAGAACCTACAATTTTGACGTTATCCTTCTCACTCTGTTTTTTTAATGGTGTGTCTGCAAAATTATAAGTCCATTAGTCTGCACTTTAAGTAACACACAAGTTTGACAAAAACAAAACCAAGCGTGATGCTGGTTGTGATGGATTCAAGCAAGTTTCAGGACTCTATTAGGTGAGTTTCAAATAGAGTATTGAAAACTGAAAAGAATGATTACCTTTAAAGTGGGTAAAACACATTTAAGGACAAATAAAAGGGTCTTGGTTAATAAGTTTATAATTTTGACAGAATTTGAGTAATGAAAAAGCAATGAGGAAAACTTAAATTTCTCTGCTTTAACAATATCCAATGGTACAGAAAGGTATAGTAGACATACGTGCTTTAACTTCAAAATACAGATTTTTTTCCCAGACATCCTGGCACTTTTATTTTACCACTCAAGTTACTCCACAGATAAAACAAACTAGTCTTTGCTTGTGATGTTTCTCTTGCTCTCTCTCTCTCTTTCTGTCTTTTTCTGTCTCTCTCTCTCTCTTTGTCCCTTTCTTTTAAACATATACACACATCTCTTCTCCATGGTCTCATTATTATCTTGCTAATGGTTCCCTGTGGATGTAAAGCTCTACTGATCCAAGCAGCTGGAGACACACATACACCCCCACACAGACAGACAGCGAGTGCCCCCCGCACACACACACACACACACACACACACACACACACACAAACACACACACACACGCACACGCACGCACACAGCCAAACAGCGAGTGCCACGCACACTGTATACAGTACATGCCCAGGTAGCGACTAAGGTAATACAGAACCATATGTTCCCACCAGTGCAAAAAAAATTGCTACATTTATTAATGCAATACCCTGCCCTACCACTTATCATACACACACATACACACACACACACACACACACACACACACACACACACAGATCCATCCTGACCATACTGCTAATCCCTCTCAGTAGAAGTCAGTATGGGGATTTAATTCTGTAATACGTCCTTGTGCGTTGAAATCCTAGAGTGCAGTTACTGAAACTGCAAATTATAGGCTACTGTCCAAACTGCGTAGGCATATTTTACTCTTAATTTCTAAAAAGCTACAGTAATCCGTGTCCCATCACTTACTGGCCATGGTTTGCATTTTTAAATTGTTTTAGCTGCCAGGTTAAAGATCAATAGAATATCGTTATTGAGGTGTAGCTTTTTATGTTGTTCTCAATCTGTGGTATGTTTGAAGTATACATTTCTTAGCATTTTGTTTTGATGTTGTACATTTTACAAACTGCTACGGCATGTTATTAACAGAAATACTATTATCATATTTAAAAACAAATTGGGCAGTAAACTTTATGAAGCACTGTGTCTTTCTATGGCAGTTGATATTAGAGCTCCTGACTTTCAGAAACTCTAAAATATAGAATATGTAAAAAAAATTTTTTCTTTTTTTCTTTTTAATATGGCAAGTAGTTACGTGTTTGTTTTATCTATAACATAATAGTGGTGCAGCATTTGAAATTATATTCAAAACACTGTGTTCGCGGTAATGAAACTCTCCTACACCCCTCTCTCTCACTCGCTCTCTCTCAGATCAATGTACTGGTCGTGTAGTGACACTTGAAGTACTCTTATCTCGTCACTGCAGACCTGCTCAATTCTTGCTACTTCTCTCCTCTCCTCCCCTCCACTTCTCTTTCTCCCCTCTTTTCCCTTCCTGTCCTGTCCTTGCTTCTTCCTTGCTCTGCACGTACTGCTCCTCTCCTCTCCTCTCCTCTCCTCTCCTCTCCTCTCCTCGATGCTGATGATGGGTGCTGTCTAAACTTGGATCATCGGTGACATATGAGGTTGCTGTTGCAGTTCTCTGCAACTATTCTGCACTGCTAACATTTTGCCAAATAAGACTGATACTGCACTCTTTCCCTAGTTCTCTCTGTATGTTTTCCTCTCTTTCTGTTTCATATCTTTCTCTTATCCATGCTCCCTTGCACATGCAGATGTGCGGCGTACTTTGTATGAAGTCCCTCTCTCTGTAACCTTTAGTGCTTTCTATGTTTATATTTGTAGTAGAACTGCATAATTCTTCATATGCAGAGTAGTTTCCATGACCCTAAGGCTGTGGCTGTAATGTTCTAAAATGCCTCTCAACAGGGTAACATAATGCCACAGCATCACAGCTTATGGTGTCATTGCCATTTAAATGCCAATTTAAAGTCTGCCCACAGCCTCTTCTCCTCTGTGTTTATTCAATCAAAGGGTAAAGCATTAAAGACAACTTTCGGAGCAAAAATAGTCCAGGGAGTGGAGAGAGAAAACCAATTAATTACGTTTTTTTCATAAGCTATGCGAGATAGGGAAATATTTCTGTCAAACATTTTGACAAGACAAACATTTGATTCAATATTGATTACACAGCTATTTATATTGATCAGCCTTCCTTGATAAACTTAGTTGATAAATGGATCCTCAATTATATCTCATTACAATAAATTACAATAAACAAAAGCACACTTTTAAACAGCAAGAATTTGCTGAATCAACCCTTCATTCTAATTATCCAGCCAAAACAGAAAACAAAAATCAAACATTGTTATTATATGAGGTTAAGAGGATTGTGCTGCTAAAGCTTACCTGCACTAACTTACTCAGACATTGGATCAGCAGGCTGCTAAACATCATAAAGATCTGCAGCTTCAACACAGTCTGTGGTGCCAGATTCCACCGAGACACTATTAATTTAGTGATTCAACATTTTAATGTATTTATGAATTTGCAGTTATTGGCTCATTTAAGCCTCAGTGCGGCAAAACTACACTAAATCAGTGTGTGGCTATGTGATCAGCAGATTTATGATAATGTCCATAAGACACCACAGATACTGGGACAGCAGGAGCACGCCTGTGGCTTAGTTGTAAAAACATCCACATTCATGTGGTGTAGCTGGTCTGTCTTTATATATTGGGTGAGATGATATTGCATGCAATTATTTTTATATTGTCGGAGTCGAGAAACATCATCTACCATGACGATGCTCAAATATGTCTTTACACTTCCTCCTCAGAAATAGAACAATACTGTGTTTAGCCACCATGTGAGGTCTGGCATTAGCCAGAATAGTACTAATTCACCTATGCAAAATATCTTCTTCTTTTATTTGCCTTAAGTTATTGGTTTCAGAATGAATAAAATAACGGAAACAAACTATTGTATCAAACACTCCTACAGAGATGAAGTAACACCCCTCTGTAACATTTGATATCTGATGGAAAATAGGTTAAGAATGAGCCATATGGCTACATTCACTCATCTGAACTAGCTTCACTGTAAATTTGTCAGAATTGAATATAGCTGTATAAAAAGGATTTTGGTCAAATTCCAAGTAGAAAGTGTTAGTGTTGATGTACCTCTAGTGTTTATGTGTCTTGTGACACATTCTCTCTCCTTCCAGGTTCTTCAGTACGTAATGACGGTACGCACTTTGAGCTACCCAGCTCCTGAAAAAAATCATACATGGAAGAAAATGCCAGCCTTCACTGAAATCTTGTTCTCAAAAGAAATTACAGTATGCAAGACATGGGACGAGACAATACCGTTAAACTACACCATTTCACAATCACACTACTTCACAAGACCAGGTCACAAGACCACTATAGCAACAGCAGCTAACACTAGCACCAAAGCACACTTGCCCATAACCCCTACTAGTTGATGGCAGTAACTTTGCAAAGTCATGCACCCATTTTGCATTGTTGAAAGTTTTGGATTTCTGTGGATTCTACTGACCCAGGAAGTGAGGTACAATACTTTTTTGATCTGCCTTTATCTTTGGAATAAAATGTATTGAAATGAATTAATTAGATGCATTTAGGTAAATATAAACCGTAATAAATCAAATTTGATTTGTACCAGATCAAACCACAAACACATTCTGAGCTTTGTTGAAATTATAGTGGTGTTTTAGTAATTTGGATTTAAACAGAGCAACAAGTTAACCTTCAGCAGTCAACAGCACTTTGACCAAACCACATCTCTGCAGCTGCTTTATGACACCTCCACTGTTGTCATCAATTACTGTGCTATTTGAATTGAAACTCTTTAAATGTGTCTCACTTTTGCAGTCTCTCTGTTAAAATATCTAATAATCTGTTAAAAAGAAAAAGTATGTATTTGTCTCCTCAGTGTCTGAAAAGATTAAAATTCACTCATCAGTGAGTTCAGCAGCATGCTATTAAAAAGTTTTCTTTTCACATCAAAGAAATGTTAATTTAGTTGAATTATCGTGGTTGTTTTGTTACCAACACCTGATTTATTCAAAGCACAGATTTTGGCGGCACAGAATGTGGTTTCTGTCAGCCGGCAGAAGGGTTGTGTCAGGTGTACTTTAGTTAACTGAACAGTGATTGGTTTAAAAACGTGTTTACCATGATGGCTTTCTTTCGCTTGTTGGTCTGCTGACACTGCAACACACACAAACACGCAATGCAGTGTGCACCACAAAAATCCAGATACTTGTATACGCATGCATACACAGCTATGGTACAAGACATGCACACAAACACACACGTTCACAAAGTCGCTGTTTCACGCTCTAACACACACAGACACGTAGATACACACAGCATAGGAGCAGAGCCGTTGTCAGCAGGGGTTCATTTAGCCACTAAACGATCCAGTTTGTGTGTGTGTGTGTGTGTGTGTGTGTGTGAGTGTGTGTGTGTGTGTGTGAGTGTGTGTGTGTGTGTGTATGTGGCCGTGTGTGGCCGACAGTACCATGGATTTTCAGGACAGCAGGTTTCTCTTCTTTCCAATCTTGTACTGCCTTCTCATGCAGGATCAATTTCCTTTTTCATACCCATTCTCTAGGTCTCTTAAATAAATATCTTAATTGTAAATGACTCACTACTGTATTTCTTAAACTGTAGAACAGGCCAGTACAAGTTTTGCATCTGATATTGATGTCGATAACTGCTTAGCGACATCGTCAGTGCCCCACCCAAAGTATCTCCCTCGACACAGCTTACTTTGTGATTTTGTCAAAGATGTGTCTGATTGGACAGGATCAATAACTGTCAATTACCCTCCATCCAGCAATTTCCTCCCAGCAGAATGTAACAAAAACCAAGAAGGCGCACCCTGGTACCCTTTGGTTTCAGAAACTGCCCACTATGAGTCTTATGTGGTCTATTATGGCAAAATTCACCACACACATTCTTCACCACAGTCTGGACCCGTCCACATTATCTGTTATGGTCAGTAAGTTGGCTCTGTGATGGCACCAATGTTTGCTTTGTCACCATGTAAGTGATTTTGCACAACTGTGCACAGCCACAGTGCCTGCCTCGTCAACATTTTATTTCATACACTACATCTCATTTCATTCAATGAGCCCCTAATGTTGCACTTGACCACTGGAGTGTTGGTCACGTCATTTCATTTGCTCGTCTGCTGCAACTACACAGTATGCTGTAATGGTCACACATGGCTATTGTTATTTTAATGTCACATACATGCATAATCTACTTCCTAATGCGCTCCTTGTTGGTGTTCTCTTCCCTGCTATTGTATGAGGTTCTGCAACACGGATTGGTATTTTAATCCAGCTGTTTGTGCAACTGTAGGAGGAAAATAGAATGCTCTCAGTGATGAAGAAATGTCATTGGTTACTACGCACACACAAATTAAAGTGTAAGATATTTTCATATTTAAGTAAGTGTATACATGTTGTTTGTGTTTTCAGTGTGTGTATATGAGTATGTATGTTTATGTGTAACCTGTGTATATGTTCATCATTGTTGTTTGGGGGGAAATAAAGATTGAAGATTAGTCGTGGCTGCTTAGTCACATCTATAAGATACACATTGCTGCTGTGACAAGCGAAACAGTCTTGTACATAGACAATAGAACAATAATCATGGGTGCCATAATAACACAAAGAAGCTGCTGCATAAACAGTCAAATTCTGTATTTACATTGTCACTAGGAGAGAGAGATTTGCTGAATACCTTTAGTTGTTTGAAGATATATGAAAAATGGCATACTTGCGTTATAGTTATGAGTAGTGTACAGTATTTGTAGTAGTTGTTATTCTAAATTATAACAGTAATTGAAGGGAGTATTATGAGGTTTTGCGACAGAGAGAAATCTCAGTGTTAATGTTTAATGTGCGGACAAAAATGGCGTATAGAAATGTGTAATTGTGCTACGATAGAGGAAAAAAGTAAAACCTTTGATATAGTTTAGGGTCCCTTTAATCAGTTAATAAGGAATCTTAATGTGTCAGATACAATATGAAGTGATGACTGGCAATACATGAGAAACCTGATCTACAAATAGGGGACAACACATGATCATCAACTGGATCTTTGCTCACTGCTTGACATGGCAAATATGTCCAATATATTTTTTCTTTTACTTTTTATTTTTTTTAAATTGTCTTTGCCTCATTATATGTACCTTTGTTGTACATTTAAGTTATGTCTTATCGTATAATTACAAAAAAATAGTTAAAAAAATGTGTGGACATGAAGCGCATTTGGTTTGTTACAGTAGTAATGCAATTTATTGTTTAATATCATGAATATATAGACATAAGCAGTGTCATCAGCAGACAGACATGTGTTACTATTATGGAAAATAATATCATATTTTGGTGTCAGCACTCTGTCAAACAGGTATGACTGTACTAACAAACCTATACCTGTTGTTAATAGTGTGGCACACAGACAGGCTGTAGTTTCTGTAGTTAGACTCCATGTATGCTATAGATCTAGTAGAAACGATGTTATGGGAACAGAACCACCTCCGCTACCTAGCAACACGTAGAGTTCTGGATCTGCTGACCCGACTCCCTCTTCTTTTCTCTCGCTTTCTCTGTCACTCCCTCTCCCTCAATTTCTCGTCCTTGCTCTCTTTTTCCCCTGTCTCTTGATACTTTGACAGGTTAATGCTCAGCTTCCGTGTCTGGCTTATACACACACACACACACACAAAGACACACACACAGACACACAAACACACACATGCACACACACAGCCTGAGGTGGTGTGTAACAGGGGATTTCAAGGGGGACAGCAGGATAGACAGTTTAATCTGAGAGAGGGAGGGATGGTGAAAAAGCAAGAGGGAGAGGGTGATACAGAGAGATAGAATGAGCGGCAGAGGGGGGGAAAGGTTATGGCCAGGACATGTCTGTGAGAAACAGAGAGGAAAAACTTCATTACCCTTCCACTCCAGAGAGAAAGAGTGAGAGAGGAAGTGAGTTGTAGGGATGCAGATTAAAACTTTTGCTTTTGATGGTATTTTATTTGAGTACATCACAAAACAGCAGTACGACAGGTCTCAGAGCATAGTTAATTCATCCTACTATCAGTTGTAATGCTGCCATGAAATAATAATAAAATCAGAATCGATACCAACATCACTAAATACTTTGCTATTACTCAAGGTTTTGAGCTAGATTAAGTTTAGCGGATAGTTAACAACTTCAGGTTTGAAAAATATTTCGCTGCCGTTAAGGCAATGAGGAAGTCTCCATAGATAACCCTGATTGCTGTTGCTGTCTGTGTGTGTGGTTTTTTTTTTTTTAAACCATCTGCTCAGGGGCCCCCTGGTGGTAAAGGGCCCTTGTGCACCAACCTGCTGCATGTCAGATTATGACGGATCTGGTCATACCCAACTTTAATATCTGTGTGTGTGTGTGTGTGCGTGTGTGTATTTGTGTGTGTGTGTGTGTGCGTGTGCTGAAAGTTGTGTGTAATCTCACAGTTGATATAGTGTGATGGTGAATGCCCTACACAACACAGTTCCTGTGTATGTATCTATCCACCTGTTTTGTGTGTGTGTGTGTGTGTGTGTGTGTGTGTGTGTGTGTGTGTGTGTGTGTGTGTGTGCACGCAGGCGTGTTCGTTTATCTGTATCTGTCTGTGCATATGTGGGTGTTAAGGCTTATTTTGGGTTCCCCTGGGACAGTGCTGACTGACATCTCCATCCATGGTTGTCATGGTGATGATGATGGATGTGTTTTGGGTTACCACGGAGACCGCTGTTTAGACGTTCTATCTGCATGCATAATAAAGTTTTAGCATAAGGAGATTCTGTTACTGACAGATAGATAGAGAGAAGGAGACATGCAGAAAAAAAACACACAACTTTACTGGCTGACTTTGCTACTTGTAGTTGGTGTTACACACATGCCCTAAACATTATCTGTTATGTGGGGAGATTGCATATTAAATGGGATACGTAACAGTAGTTTGCCAAGTTGAAGCCTACCTACAAATAGAGAGATGACAGATGGGCAGACAGTTAGAGAGACAGGCAGGCAAGTGTTCAAAACAGCGCACGTCCTCTGATAAAGATGAAAGAGTCAGTGCTGGGGAATTATAGAATTTTAACTATCCTCCACCTGTAGTGCTGAATTTTTAACACCTTCATCTGCTGAGTTATCCAAAAGTTTTACTTTTTACAATGAAAGTATAGGAAATGAATCAACCCCCCATAGATTTACAGACATGAGATGTGTTGGAATGTAGTTTCTAAAAAAAGCATTTCCAAAGGCTATACTTTTATGACATACTAACAAGCAGAACAGTTTCTCTCTTTCCACTTTTAAATTATTTAATGTGTGGGTGAGGGGGGATTTTAGTTACGGTTCAACATTTGACGCAATTACTGAACATGTTGCAATGCTGACTCGGGCAGTATCACTGCAAATTGTAAATAATGAACCTTTAAATGTGCTGTGAAAATACTTTTGATACAAATGTATAGTTGTATTTCTGTTAGTTTTACTCTGGAGTGCCACATGTAGATGATCCTGTAGTTATAGCCTAGCACTGCTGAGGTGGTCCATGCCACAACTACAAGAAATTTGACATGTTGGATTGTCTAAAACATTGCAGACATGATTCTCACTGTGGTTACCTTTCACCACTGAATGAAAATAAATGACATGCCACGCTACAGTGTACTGACGTGAACTTAGTCATTCATATTCATTTTTACGCAGCAACAATACACATATATCATAGCTAACACCCACACTTACATTTACACAAACACACAGACACACTCCCTAAGGAGATGCCACTACACATGCATTTGCTTGTTTAGTGTGGCTTCAGGGCAACCATTTAGTGAAACTAGACATGTCTGCATTTTACATGCTATTTTAAAGCAAACACATATGCACACACATTGAATGAGGTATTGATACAAAAATAGACATATGTATGTGTGGACATACAAGCAAACTCACGCGCCTGCATTTGAACACACTGTTATCACTGTATGACACTCAGACATAGCCATGCAGATTGACACACAAACACGCACATACACATTCTCCATTGGGTGCTGGTATGTGTATCAGTAGTCAACATGCATGACTGGCTCATTCACAATGTAGCAGGCAATCAGGCTGTTCACCTATGCATGACTCAGAGATACACACCCTTTATCACACACACATTATTTGACATACAAATATAACTATCTGTGTTTATAAGACAAAGACAATATCACACACAATCACAATTACACTAATGGTCACAGGAGGTAGACACAGATACACATGATAGTCCGTGTTAATGAAAAGCACATTGCATCAAAGCAATACCAACAAGCACACAGACACAATGTACTTGTGTAAATGCATAGAATCAGGCTAAATCAAACAATAAAGAGACATTTCCACAAGCATTAGTAACAGTTGAGAATGCACCTTGGCACAGCTTGTCAGGCTAGCCTGTCTGTCTCAATTTATTCACTCACCATTTCCTAGCATGTCCGTGTGGATTTCTTTTGGTGTAGTGTGTACAACCTCAGAAGCATTACCTAAGTCACTGATTCCCAACCAGTTTGGCACGTGAACTTCTCATATTGTTTGATTTGAGTAATAATGTGAGACAAAAAAAGATTTCAGAAGAGCATGAAAAAGCAAGCATGATTTTATTAGAATCAGAAATTACTACAATTTCCACCACAGCACTTCAGATTTATCTGGAGCGTGACCCTATCCCCAGGTTAACAACCAGTGGCCAAACTGGCTAGATATACGCCGTTACGTATGCAGATAAACATACATACAGTGGAAACGAATCAGTTCTGTCAAAACTGGTGGTGCATGCAGTTGGCATGTAGTGCACGCTTCTTGGCACGGCTAGATGACCTAATTTACATCAGAAAGTATAATTTGTTAACTAACCATCTGTACAATGTATGTATAACATGCAGTGAATTGCACTTAAGCACACAATGTGTAACACAAAGTGCTGTGACAATTAAAAATGTATTCTGTACCAGGATAAATGGTATAGGCAAATCAATATGTTGACATGTATATGTATGGGGGGTTAAACCGGCTATCTTTAATCCATGCCCCTTTGGGAGAGCTTGCTTGGTCATCACTGACTGGGATCTTCTGCAAACCTCACCTGAAGGTTGCATAATGTTAAACAGTGTTGCCTTGAATTGAGAAACATGACAGTTCTTTCAGTGAGTGGTAGAATATTCTGGAATGTTAAACAGACAGTAACCACATTAAGATTGAAGATTGTTTAATGTACATGTCAGGGTCAAGACGTGATAGCTCTACACCATTCAGTAAACTGTACAGCAATATGTGAAGATTATGGACTGTGAAGATATTTTTAAGATATTGTGCATATTAACTATATGTTATTGAAATGTGTTGCCCAGTGTCCAGTTTTAGGTTTGAAAACTTAAATCTCCTCAGGCGATGGATGTTTTAAACATAGATAGACATGTTGTGAATAAAATATTAGAAATGTGTTGCATTGCATTCCTCCCACAGGAGCACTTTAGCCTCATAAATAATTCAAACACACTATAACTCACAGACACTCACAAAAGCATGCTACCCACCAATGGACATGCACAGATACACATGCTCATGCGTGCACAAACATACAGTACACACACATCCAGATACCAGGCAGTTCCTGCATTGATCTTGAACTGTTAAAAACTGCTTGAAAGGGACCTTTCCTGGAAGAGGGGGGAGTGACTGGTGAACATGTGAGAAAGAGATACAGACAGAGAGAGAGGGCAGGATAGGATAGGATGTAAAGTGGAAAGAAAGACAAAGACAAAGGAAGATGGCTTTACTTGCTTGCGATCCTTCGGCAACATTCTGCATGCGACATTGAATTAGAACTGAATTCAAGGTCAGAAACCAAGAAGGTAGGGAGTGGGAGGAAAAACAAAACCTTGAAAAGTGATGGAAAATGGGAAAACAAGGTGCTTCAGGCAGCAGTAGAAAGAAAATTTCCAGCACTTTGTTCTCTCTCCTTCCATTAAACATTCAAGAGAGACAGAATGAGACAAAACCACAAGTAAAAAAGAGTTCAAAAATACTCAGACACTGTTTGGGTATCAGATACATACAGGCCCAGACACATGCACAGGCCTACAAATGCACACATAATCCTTGGGTTTTCCATTACGCATGCTAATTTCTGCTTTTGTAACATTTTGTAACAAATGTTGTATTTTACTGTTTGGTTACTTAGTTGGTTCACTAAAATAAATTTGCTAAATTTTGTCAATATTCCCCATCCCCATATTTGAAACTTGCTTTTTGGCAAAGTAAGCACTGGTACATTTTGGAGGTTTTCTTTTAGCTGTTCTCTATCCTTGAAAGGCATTTTCATCATCATTCAGTCCTTCCGAGTTCCTTCCCCACCTCCCTCTCTCACTGACTCACACATACACACTGCGATGCTCAAATCTCTCTATTTTTCCATGTGATATTATCTGAAATTCTTATCTTTAAATCATTGTCCATTGATCTTTCTTTCTCCTTTCCTGTCTCTGTCTGCATAACACTTCAGTCTATCTGCATGTCCCTACCTGTTTCTTGTGTTGCTCTTTATCTATATTAATATTTCTCTGTCTCTCTCCTTACCTCGCCATTGTTCTTGCTAATCCTCTTGATCGCTGTCTTGATCCATCTCTATCTGATATTCATCCATCTTCCTTCTCATTCCTTTCTTCCTTTATCTCTTTCTCCCTCTACCCATGCTTCTGTTTTGTCTTCTAATTGGTTTTCTTTCCTTCCAGCCAGTCAGTTCTTCATTAAATCATCTGTCATCATCTTGGTTTGGTCTGTCATCTGTCTTTCCCTGAGCTAACATGTCTGTCTCTCACTCTCTCTCTCTCTCTCTCTCTCTCCCTCTATCTGACTCTCTCACTCTGTCTGACTCTCTCACTCAGCCTCTTTCTCTCACTCTCCAGAATTTTATGACAGCTGGAAGATAGATACCACATCTCAAATTGTAACTTAATGCATTGGTATAGATGGGTCTGTCCTGAAAAAGCTCTATAGTTGCTGCTGTTAACAGTGTTGGGGATATATGGGAAAAGTGTTACAATCTTACTTCATCACTGTGGCCATTCATTAAAGGCAGTTCTTGAAAATCTTGGTCTCCTTCCCCTTTTTATTTGTAACTCTCATTTTCAATATTTCTTCTTTTGACTTCACTGAAAAAGTAGTTTGTAATGTGTTAATGAATGCACACACATACTGCAGCTCAAGAGCAAAGCGTCTAATTATTTCCAATATTGAAATTACAAAGTGGACATCAGAAAAACCTAGACACCATTTTATGTGTGTGATCGTTATTTTGACTCTGTCTCTCGCTGGTCAGGTTAAATAAAATTTATTCATGAACCTCTTCAAAAGAAGGTTTATAATATTGCTTTAAAAAGCAACAAAAAACATAAACACAGATAAAAGCAGAGACAGTAATCATAGACACACACACACACACACACACACACACACACACACAGGCATCTCTTTGTTTTGTTGTCGCTCTTATTCTGTTACTTTCTATTTTCACCAATGAAAGAATAATTGAATGTGAGTCTCAAAGTCATCATAGATACTGCACTTCCCCTCTATTCTCTGATCCTTGTCTTTCCTCTCTATCTCAGTCTCTATTATCTCCACTGATCACTTTTGTCCCTCTTCCTCCTGCTTCTTCTCTTCCTGTTCAGTTTTTATGTACCATACAGCAATTCTCTTTTCTGGATGGAAAGTTTTTCTCATACACACACACACACACACACACACACACACACACACACACACACACACACACACACACACACACAGAGTGACAGACAGACAGAATTATTTGGCCAATTGAACATCCACTGGTCATAGTGACATTTTGTAAGATATAATACAGATTAAGTTTCTCACACATTAATCACTGCGCTTGCTTTTAAAATCTCTCTTTTTATATCAGTTTTTCATGAAGAGTTATTGAAGACTTGACCAGGTGTTAATGTAAACACCTTTGTCCTGCTGATCCTTTGTGGCATAACTTGTTACTTCTAGTGCTGATTTGCATTTTCATGCCCAAGTATTGATTACGGAAAGCAGAAAAGGTCATCTATACACGCAGAGAAAGAGTGATGGCGTTTGGTGGTGGTACATGTGATCAGCCTGCTGACTTTTTCTTACTAATATTGACCAGCATCTTTGCTTCTATGTATTGATTATGTAGGGCTGAAAGTCAACTAGATATAGAGTAGCATACAGATCTGACTTCATGGTTGTGGTCTATCTGTGTCAGGACATATTGCTGTTGCCTGTTCAAGTCTGTGCAGACTATAGATGGTCTGTCAGAAACTATTTGGAAGTGGTGATTTAAGATTTGTCTCATAAGCATTTTGAGAGATTAGAGACACGTGGCATTCTGCTATCAAATTCTTTGTGACACTACCTTATTACTGTGACTAAACTTGGTGACACTAATCTAATAATTCTCTTTTCATAGCGGGCCATTTTTATTTCACTTCATCATTTTATTTCTGCCATCTTGTCTGTGTCCTCTATAATAGAGACATTGCATACGTTTGTTATTCACACACAATGAGTTAAAGTTAAAGGTATCCTGTGGTGTTTTCTTGTTTTACATTCACTCTTTATTATCCAAAAAATGTTCTTGTGCATTCCTTCATATTCCAGCATTCGTACATATTGAATTAATTTGCTTCATCATTAAACATTTTCAATGCTTTTTCTCCTAGTTTCCTAGCTTCATGCTGTTCCAACATTGATCTGTGGAACAGCATGAAACTGAGGCATGTCATGTTAGTAAGCATGTGATGCAGCTTTGTGTGCGTTCAGGCAGAGCACTAAAGCTGCACTCGCGTCAGCTTTGACAGACATCTTGATGCCGAAAATGCATCCACCGCCTCGGCCTCCTCCTCATGTAATTTCACCTTCAATATTTTTGTCTTGCTATTTTGTAATGTTCATGTTTTCAACTACCTTTCATTCTGTACCATAATGTGGTAGGGGGATTAGATGATCAAGTCCTTGACTAAAGTGTCTCTGACTGATGTACACATTTGCATTGCCATTCTCTGTAGTTGGCAGGAAGGTGTGTCAGATCATGTCATACCATGACGTACACGGCCTTTTGCATTCCTTCTTTGATCACATTGTGACTAACTCATTTTGAGAGAACCTTCATTTTAGCTATTTTTTCGAGACTTTTCAGCACATCATGTAGCATGGTTGGTTTAGCTTTATTTTTCGACACATTAGGCAATATTTGTGTGTGAGTGTGTTTTACTGTGTTTAACCAATGCCCTTGCAGGCTGCAAAAAAGTGAAGGATGTGGGAGGAAAGGAGAGCAGAAGAGAAGTGAATCTGGCTTTAGAAAAGAGAGACAAGAGTGGAATGTATTTCGTCAGGGCTGTGATGCGTTAAACCCTCAGTATGCAGCTATTTGTTTAAGATGTCAGGGATGACATTTAACACTCACTGGCACCCAGGGTCTCTCTCTCACTCTGTCTCCCCACACACACGGATGAAAGCACATTCAAATACGCAGGCACGTACACAAACCTGGGGACAGACGCAGGTGAACACACACACACACACACACACACACACACACACACACGGCCAAACATGCGCATAAATGGACACACAGTCAGACACACTTGCTCTCAGAGAATAAAAGAGAGCGAGAGAGAGGAGGGTAAACGAATGAGAGGCAGTACTTATAAATCACAACTTCAGCAGTTTGTCATTATGGTTTATAATTTAGAAAATGTTTAATGACTAAGTGAGAAAACAGGTACACTGGTCTCATCCATCTCAATACTGTTCCGGAGTGTGACGACGAGAGAGGCAGTCTCTTTTCCATTCAGCCCCTTTTTTGTTTACTCTCAACTTGCTTTGTTTTTGTTAGTTTTTTTTTTTGCTTTTCCCATTGATTTGTCGTTTTGGTTAACATCTCTTACCTTCTTCTGCAACCTTCCTCTAACTGTATATTACAGCCATTTTTACCTTTTATTATTTTTTGTTGGGGCAAGACGGAGGTACAGTGGAGGGCAGTACCACTTTACAACCACAGGATCTGTACTACTGAAGTGTCCCTGAGCAAAACACTACTAGCTCCAGGGATGCTGTAATGTAGCTGATTCTGTCAGCTCACAAGGTAAGCGAACAGAGAAATTCCCCAGTAGGCTCAGCACAGAATCACAATGACATTATTGCCCTGGATGTTGCAGTAGTGTTTTAAAATAAAAATATTCTGCCAAGGTATATTCTGATATTGCCTTTCTGACACAAGTCAAGTGGAGTCAGTTGTGGGGGTCAGATGGTATCAATAATGAGAGGAGAATAATTACACTATAATGAGAGTCAAATTCTATCTCACTATTTCTGTTACCAGCAAATATGATTCAGTTGATCAGGTTGCTAAGGCTACTGTAAGAATAATAATCATGATAGCAATCATTCTATCAATCCATGCCTTCTCTCTTTATGTCTCCTTCTGGTGATCTACCATTAAATTACTCTTCTGCCCTAATTGGTCTAAATGTCGGGCAGTTAGTTGACTGGCAGACAGCATCTGTTCTTTGATTTGTGGACAGATGGTGGGAAGATCTGAAGGTCAGCATGGTTACTAGTTGTGTGTGTGTGTGTGTGTGTGTGTGTGGGTGTGTGTGTGTGTGTGTGCCTGCCCTAAACGCTATGACTGTTGGTCTAAAATGTAATGCTGGCAAGCATAGGACAGCAGCCAATATGTTTCTAATGTGGTTTAAAAGAGTGATAGAAAAATATGATGGCAGTATAAAGGGGAATCATATGAAAATGACTGAATTTGAAGTTACTAAATCAGAGTCACAAAGGCAGCCAAACAGATGAGTCATACAAAGTTGAATGTGCGTATTTGTCTGCTTTAAGTGTAGTCTGACAGCCATCACTTTTATGAGTTTTCAAAGCAAAATGCGGCAGCAGAGCTCCAAAGACACAACAGTTGATTCATGAATACCTGAGTGGGAGCAGTTTCCGGTCATGACAAACTATTGCATCAGCAAACAATGGTCACAAGTTGAAGCATGGCAACAGGGACAGAATCTAGACAGGATAGATGTTAACCACACAAAACCACAGCTTTAAAAGTCTCCATCGAATTCATCCTGTCAACTGTCTCAAAACAACTGTTCATGCGATGCTTTGCAGAGCTGTTGTTTATGACGGGGCTGCAATGACACAATGGCACACTCTAGCTGTGAGGAGGATACAACCTGTACATGTGAAAAAGTAATGCCTGATATCACAATTTATTCTGCATCCAGATGGGTTTACATTTGGCAAAAAGAAGGATGCCTTTAGCCCACATGTCTGCTGCATGGTCGAGTAGCAGCCAAGGAGATGAGGCCGTTTTATAAGACCAGATGGTGCAAACACTTTTTTCCTGATGCATCATTTTCCATATACACTAGTAGATCAACTCAAATTGTTTCTTGAACAACTAGATTAAGTCAGACATCTTTCCTGGAAGATGAAGAAGCTAGATTTCTGTTTTGTTTGTGCTTCACTAAACTGCAGGTTACCCTTGAAGAACAGTCCAATATCCTATTACAAACAGTACAGGACTGAAGCATCATCAAAGGCAAATGCTGGCCCTACTTCTTGTAGAAGGAAAAGGAATAAAAAACATGAAGAGTAAATGGGCAGTTAAAACTGATTAAAACAGACCATTATATAGTAAAACAAAGGAGCTGTTGGAAAGGCATTAAGGAGTTTAGCAGAACACCATGCATGACTCCTATGGCGACTACATACCAATGGCCAAAAATGACAGATTTACATTCAAGTAATGAAACCCTCAGCAGCCGTATGACTCTTATCAAGAGCAAAGCAGAGACAGTGTGGCATTGTTATAGTCACAAAGTCCAGGAGGAGGTTGATTTCGAAAACAAAACTTTGGTCACTGACATGGAAGACTGCTGTTGCTGTCCTATTTCTTAAAGACAGTTGACCCAGTGATTCCCTAACCTTCATCAAGGATTCTCTAACCGTAGCTATGTCATTTTGTCCCTGAACCTAACGAAACATTAACCACAGGGGCGTCAGATCAGAAACCATTCATATGTGTGGGTCTGAGGGGGAGTTACAAGTTGTGATTTGGAGGACTTGATTCTCCAAAGGGAGGGCAAACGCTCGCTGCATTCAAGACTCTAGAGCACACAATATAGGTATAGAGTTTGTATGTTGGATTTCAATATAATTTCTCTGCAACCTGATCCTTAAAATTAGATTGTAGGAGTTACAATCATATTTCAATTTTTTTTCCACCCCGCCTTTTTCTTTGCATCATCTGTATGCACATTGGACTGCATCCAAAGGCTAAGTTGGATTCTGTTCACAATGCCACCAATTCCATTACTAGGTTAGTTATGCGGATCTGATGGCACTGTCCGTAAGATCAGATTGTTAGTGATATTGCATCCTCTGTGCATTCAGGCAGCATGGCACAAAATTCAGCTGCTGAAGAAGCTTGAAGAGTGTCCAGCAGCGCCTCAGACCAGGAGCAAATTAAAATAAAGAAGTAAAAGGATGATCATTCATGTTCACATGTTTAACAGTTTCCCTCCTGTCTGTTCTGCCATTCATGACATGTAAACTGAGGCATGAAAGGTATAGGGGGAGTGATGAGGGAGAAAGAAGGGTGGCTATATATATTCAGTTTTACAGCGTATGGGGGGCAAGAGGTTGATGGATGGGTGGGTGGATGCAGATAAGAGAGCAGAAGGGATGGATGGATACAGCCTGAAGACAGAGGAGAGGAGAGGATGATGTAGATGGCCCATAATCCTTAGAGGCTGACAGCACACTGGGTCCTCTGTGATTGAAGTGTGTGCGTGTGTGTGCATGTACGTGCGTGTACGTGCGTGTGTGTGTGTGTGTGTACGAATCTGATTGTGATAGTGATCTGCCTATCAAAGTGATGCAGGAAAGGGATAGAGTTATGGGACACAAGGAAAGGAAGAGGGGGGAGAAACAGCAAGTGGAAAAAAGAGATGAGGCCAGAAAAGCCATTAAACATAAAATCAATCAGCAGAAAGAGAGAGAGAGAGAGAGAGAGAGAGAGATGGAAAGTGAAATGCAGAGAGAGTAAGATCTTAAAGAAAGACAGCAAAACAGAGAAGGATAAAGAAGGGATCCTCAGATGACTGCGATATTGATGACAGCACAGTGGGGAAGAGGGGATGAACGGATGGGAGAGAGGGAGGCAGGATAAGGAGGCTAAGAACGAGTGATCAAAGCACCCCAGGCCATGAGAGAGAAGGAGCAAGGGAGGGTGAGACGGGGAGAGTTAGGAAGGGGGAATGATGAGGAAGGAGAGTGGGAGAGTGAGAGGCAAGGATGAATATGGAAGAGAGAGGGAAGCATGGAGGGGAGAACAGAGGGAAGGAAGAGGAGGGTAAGGAGAAAAAAGATGAGAGGAGGGTAGAGGAGCTGGTTTACTATAAAAATTATCTTAATGCAGAAAAGGGAAGAGACGAGGTGTAGTAAGCAGAGAACCAGTATGGAA
>NW_019525115.1:834747-859283 GCF_002814215.2 Seriola lalandi dorsalis
TAATGCTAGGTTGATTTGAGAATTAGATCTTAATTACCAATTTGGAAAATAAACTGAATGGAAACATTTGTTAATTGACCCACCCCATCTTATATAGCTGTGAAAATCAAAAAAAAATTATCCAAAAAGCAAGAAATTGAATTTTTAAAAAGTCCGCCCCTCGGTCCCTCCTCCTCTCCCTAACCCAGGTTTTCTATTTGTCACTCTGATTTGATTGACAGCTGAGGACACATGTGGGGGCACTGTGAGGGGCGGCAGTGGGGTGGTGACCAGTCCCGGTTACCCCGGCAACTATGGTAACCAGGCCGACTGTACTTGGATCCTATTGGCCGAACCTGGAGACACCATCTCTGTCATCTTTACAGACTTCCAGACAGAGGAGAAGTATGACTACTTGGAAGTGGAGGGATCTGAACCACCAACCATTTGGTGAGTCACTATTAATTTATTTATTTATTCAGTCACATGTGTATATTGTCCCATTCATTGTGTTAGTAAGAAATGTGGCAGTGTGGGGATAGCAGAGCTGTCTGCTTATCTGTGGGATTCAGTATTTTATGTTTTAGAACCATTTCTGAATTGCAGTAGAGGGATAAGTCACAGTTTAGCGTTAGATTGCAGAAGGGTATGGGACATATTTCCAGGTGTAAGAGATGTACAATTAGCCAGATGGTGAAAATGAAAAATATTTACACGTCAAACAACAAAATTCAAGAGTGGATAGTAAGTTTTAAGACCTTGGTTGCCTGATTATTAAAAAGTTGAGATATCCAAACAAATGTACAGCAGCAGAGCATCATAGTGTAGGAGCCAATGTGGTGAGCAGTGTCCCACTGGACATGAGTGGTTGTGGAATGTGATAGTGTTCCCGATCCATACTTAAAAAAAAAAAGAAGAAAGGATTCTGTTGACACTTCTGACCTGGCATTTCTGTGAAGATAGTGCAGTCACGCTGTCACCGAATTTATAGTACAATTTAACCACACTTGGAGTATAGTAATAAAACGTTAGAACAGGTAATAAAAATAAGTTAGAACTCAGGTGAGAACGGGTAATAAAAAGAAAACTTTACTACAGATATAAAGAAGTATAGCATCTTTTTCATGAAAAAAAAATAGATGCAATCTTGAAGTGTGTTTGTGTGTGTGTGTGTGTGTGTGTGTGTGTGTGCGTGTGTGTGTGCAAAGGCACAATGCATAAGTACATTCTTTCTGCATGGGCCTCGCATTTAACAGCAATTAACTGATCAGTGCTAGTTAGACTTTTAACAGCTCTCTGTGGTTTTCTATTATTTCCTCATGTGTATTTAGATGGTTCACTCATAACAATATTTTACAACTCTGGCTGCTTATTGATGGTTGGTAAATTAAGCTATTGATCATTTATTGCTTTTGCTGTAACCAATTTGAATCTAATTATGGTCAGGGATATTGGTGTGTGCGTGTGTAATTGATTTGGACGTAATAATGGCCAGGCAACTGCTTTTAGGGAGGTGTTAGTGTTTCTATACAAGTGCACGCCATCCTGCTCACTCATCTGTGCCTGTTTGCATGTGTGTATACAGGTATGTGGGTGTGTGTCTGCAATTCATGTTAAAAAAAAATCACAATACCGCAGTAGAATAGTGCTACACAACAGCTGGCAACTTTTCACTTGCCTCTCTGTTGGTGACTGATCATGCTTTCCTGGTCACATTTTATCACATGCACTTAATCATACCTTCCATTATGGGCTGCAGGAAACTAATTTTTAGCATGCCACAGTGAACCATCGATTAAGTCTTTATTCTTAGCTTGAAAATAGTAATTTTCTTGTTTTCTTGTCAGAAATGCCATATTTAATAATTATTTGAGAATTAGCATGTTGGTGTTATCATTCTGCACTTTAGACATCCATTATACAAAGGCAAAACAATGTTAATCATCAAAGGCAGATTTATAAGAAGATAAAGATAAAAGACCTAAAGATAAAACTGTTATTTTTGATTAATTTACTTAATAATTAATTCACTGTTTTTATTTGATGTTTAACACTGTCTTGAGTTTGTTTTTTGAGAGGCAGACCAAAATGTTAGTACATTTGTGAATATAGTACAAACTAGCATACATGCAAAAAGAGAGCAGGTGTAGTAAGTTGATGGTTAATAATCAGCAATATATAAAAAATAAAATAATCTAAAATTATTCATATTTTACTTGTTCTTATGTCCAACTAGGGATGGCCAGGACACAACATGAATACCACATCTTCCCCGAGTCCCAAGTAACCACAAAAATGAATTATTAAACTTATCAACGGGAGTCTTTATTTTTAAAAATGAGCAAATTATAGGGTGGACACAGGCCAAAATAACAAACAAAAGAAGTCTACCTGAAAACCAAACATTACTCAAAGATAACCAAAACCAAATCAAATAACATCAAATAACAATGCACAAAGATGTCATGCGGATGTAACATGTGTGGCTGGGCAAAAGAAGTGGCTCTCCCCTCTAGCTGCTTGGTTGCACAATCTTTAAATGCTGGTGGCCAGGACAGGAGCCAATCAGCTGCTACCGTCAAAGCTGCGCCTCAATCACCGTCTGGTCCCGGCACGTGTACATTTACATACATACAGAACACATACAATGAAATACAATACAACCGCAGTTGTAGCACTTGCTATGATGTTGTCAATAACTGATAATAAACTGACCCTATTTAAAGTCGGGGTTTTTTTTTGAGCTCATTGTTTTCTGATAAGAAAAACATACACTTCAGCATAAGGAGCTGAAATACAACACGGTATAGTCAGTGAATAAGTTAATAAATTATTGGGGTTTTCACTCAAGCAGAGTGCTTTAGAAAATATACAGGAAAGTCGCATTTAAAATATGACAGTGTCTGACATACACACATTAACAAATGTTTTGTATCCACTACATTATCCATTTTGTAAGCACTCCATGTTCACAAACAGTATGTTCCTTTCAGTGAGACACACACAATTATAGAAATAAATGTAAGAATGCGCAAGACACCTAATTTAAATAAGTGACTTTAATGGCTTCCCACCTGGGAAGAAAACGTAAGAAAACGAGTACTCCTGTGGAGAAGAGTGTCTTGTTCATTACACATGGTAGAAAAAGTCATGAAAAGGCTTGTTTGAGATGATGCAATGCTCACAGGAGCTTTGCAGCACAACTCTTCAAGCCTCGCAGTGGATGTGCTACATTACGTCAATGCATGGTTCAACTCCTGTCAAACATGAAGATGAAATAACACTTCATCAACAAAACTGAACCCCTGCGGAGTGGATAAATGTTTCCTATTATGTATTATCCATCTCTTTTGAGACTTCCTGATGACAGGGTCAGAATTTGGTATAAACAGCCTGTTCCCATCGATTCTTTCATGCTTTAAATGGTACCGGAGTATGTTGGTGTTGTAATTGTCTGGAGGATTCTTTCTTGACATGAACTAGGCTGCCCTGGACCCTGCAGTACCAATTTAGAAATGTTTAAATGCCAGGGTTAACCCAAGCAAAGTGCTGTGGTGCATCCCCTCATGGCTGAAGTATGCCTTTTTCAGTGAGATACTTTGAGCAGAATAATGCGCCAATATGCGTCATCTCCAGATGGCTCTAGGGAAATGACAGTGATGCTAGTTTACTCCAGTCACCTACAACTCATAGTGCAATCTTATGGAAAAAGCCTGAGCGGTAAATTTGCATAATAAATATTCCGCAGCATGTGTCAATGCTGTACATGAATGTGTGCTGGAAAACCAGTACGGACACATGAGGGAACAAGTTCTATATGGAAGCAGAGTAATTCTATGACTTAATCTGTGATTTAACAGATTCAATCTTTTATAGGGTCAAAATAAAAGACAAATGCGTGTATACTGATTATAAAATCTGTTTTCCTTATATATTCGTACATTCACACAGCATGGAATAGGTATATGTGCTGGGATCAAGAGCTGACATGAAAGTAATCAATGGCATTTTTGACATTGGTTAGTCTGTCTAATGTGTGAAATATGCTGCTTTTTCTCTTTTCATATCCTTGTAAGTGTAATCTCCCTTGTATTTTTTTCCTTGTGGTCAGACAAAGTAGTAACTCAACATCAATTTAAGATCAGTAGCTTGTCATGAACCTGCTGGGTGTGGGGAAGTTAACCCTGCGCACATTTGCGAGATCAGTCAGTAAGTTGTCATCTTTGAAGCCCTTTCTCCCGTTAAAGGCCTCGTCAAACGGGTATGTTTTGACTTTTACAGTTCTAGATAGAGCTGAAATTGGTTGCAAATCGAATGACATTTATTTTCTAGTTAGGTTCAGTGCAAAGAATGGAGGCCAACCACTGATTCACATGTCTTTGTGTGTATGTGTATGTGTATGTCTGTGTTTGTATCTGTGCTTGTTTGCATGCAAGTACATGCATTTTTAATTACGTGTGCATGTGTGTCACATTGGTGTACAGTCATGCAATAACTAGTGTGTCTGTTCTCTTTCTATGTATGTACAGTGGCAACAGTTGATATTTGTTCTCTTTGTTCTAGTAAAAACTGTTTGATATTGAGAAGCTTGATATTGAAAAAAAGTCACTGTAAACAATCCTCTTCCCACCCCTTCTCTGTAAACAACCTTTAGTTATATGTCTTATCAGAATGATGGTGGTTATGCAAAGAAAGACACATTGAAATGACATTAAAGCAGTGTAGCAATGAAGCATACTAAATTTCCAGGAATGAAAGTGAAGCGAGTTTTAGCCTGTAATGTGAACGATAGGGATCAAAGGGACATTCTTTTGAGATGATCTTGACAACAAACCTACACCGATATGAATACCATTTGCGCTGTTAGGTCTCCATAGACAGAAAATCAGGCCCAGCTGTTTGGGTTTGAACTGGCAGGAATCTGTTGACAACCGTCTTTTTCTTTGTAAAAAATGTTTCCCCAAGACATATTTGAGTTAACATGCACATTGAAAATTCTGGATAGATGCTGTATACAAAACAAGACACAATAAAAACACTGGGCTGTAGCTCTATTTGGAGCTTGTTCAGCAAAGATTAAAGCATGACATCACCATTACTGTTTTGGGTTATTTTAAAACAAATTGCACTTTTGGTCTTTGATTGGATGCCATCTGCTTTACTGCATTTTTCATGATATACAGTACATATATAGTGCAACACTCAATTCCAAAATTGAAGAAGTAGCGGGCAGATAAATATTCACAAGATTACCTGCCAACTTAGGGATGCATTGGAGGATGACTTTGCTAATGAGAGTGTCCCTGAGAAGTCCCAAGACTCATAACATCATTTCCAAACAGCATTATAGTCTCTGTGAATGCATGCAAATTAGATCTTTATTTACTGTGGGCACAACAAACACAAAAACAATCTGAAATGAAAGAATGCTTGTTTTAAAGAACATCTTAAACACTATAATATTCTGGTATCTAAGTATCAATTAACTGTTTTGGTAATATCTAAACTTGCTGGAAATTAAGACCTTGCATATGCCACTATTACACAAACATGCCTTCACTTTGTTCACTTTAAATGGATGTACTAGCTATTACAGGATTTAAACTATTGATCCTTTTGTTGCAGAGTAGTCTTTGTGAAAACTAGGTCATGCTGCCTGATTCCTTAGCAGTTGCCTCACAACACCAAGTACTAATATACTAATTTCCGTTAGAAATTTGGGAAAAAGCTAATAGCTGAAGTAACACTTTCCAATGGCAATTAGCAGAGAAAGCTAATGGCTGATTTGCTAATATGTGAAAGTGTGCAGGAATTTGTTATGTGTTTATCAGTTGCTGTAGGGCTGACAACAGCAGTCTACCACACACAAACACACACAGATATAGCCCACATTCATGTTCACACACAAACTGACACACACAAGCACACTGTCACTCTTTACAGACACACATTCACAAACTTGCACATTTACTCCCATTCCCACACAGACATTTGTGTCTAATCAGTATGCAGAGAGGTGTTCTCACGCCTGTGAAAGTAGTATATCGCTGTGAGCTAAGTGCCTGTAATCCTAGCCTAACACTACACACTAATATACGAACACACACAAACACACACAAGTTTTATATTTCGTTGTTTCAGAGTCAGTTGCCCTTGAAACCAAGTCGAGCATCTTGAATAGAATGATGTCTCTCCCTCTCTCTGTCTTACTGTCTCTTCCTGCCTCTCTCTCCCTGTCTCTTTGTCTTCCTGTTCATCCGTACGTCTGTTTCTGTCTCTCTCTGTCTGTCGGTCTCTGAATCTGTCTTACTCTCTCCTGTCTTACAAGTCTCTCACTACATGACTCCAAGAAATAGCATGCTGTTTTGTGCTCTTACTGTAGGTGCACCCACTTGACAGCTCATCACCAAAATTATGGTAAGGGTGGACTGAGCTATTCAAAGTCTGTCATTTATCAATCTCTGTCTTGTCTACGATTTGTTTTTAAGAGGCACTAAAAATTAATTTGTCAGGCTTGAGCTGGAGTTGAAGCCTTGTCTCCAAGTGCCTGAAGTCATGTCACTGTAGGCGAGTTGGTTTAGCAGACAGTTAATTCCACCCAAATGCCACAGTGTGACACATATATTCACATACATCCATTGCACATTGATCACCACTTACTTTTCCCCAAAGCCCTGAAAACTGCATTCATCAAACCACTGTAAAAAAAAAGCTAATCTGGATCCTTCAGTACTGAATAATTACAGGCTCATATCAAACCTGCCATTTATTAGTAAAGTCATAGAGAAAGCTGTGTTTAGACATCTTACCAACCTTCTGGCAGAAAATAATTATCTTGACATTTATCAGACTGGATTTAGGCCCCAACACAGTGCTGAGACAGCTCTTATCAAGGTTTTGATAAGACCTGAGACATTAATCTCTGCATGAGTTTGGAAAAGTCTCTGTCCTCATGCTCTTAGATCTTACCACTGCTTTATGGTTGATGACAGTATACTAATAGACAGTCTCAATCACTGTTTAAGCCTCACTGACTGTGTCCTGAACTGGTTTAAGTTCTACGTCCATGATATATCAATTCTTAGCTATAAATCAGAGCTCCTTCCAACAACGTGTGGAGTCCGGCAAGGGTCGATTCTTGGACCTTTATTATTCAATCTTGACATGCTTCCATTACCGAATATAATTAAAAATTGTTTGGATTCTTATCACATGTATGCAGATGACACACAAATTTGTATCTGTGTCACCAAATAATTATTACTTATTAGATCCCCTGATAGTATACAAACTGTATTAAATAATTTAGTAGCTTAAAACTTAAATTATTGTCTTTGGTGCTAATTACAAAAGATTTAAAGTCAGTGCCAAACGGCAACTTCTGAGGCTGAAAAATGAGGTAAACGCGGCAGTACCAAAAACAATGGCCACTTGAGGCTGGCTCCAAAAGTGAATCAATCCTTTGATTCACTGAGTACTTCCATACTGAGTCTTCCATTAAGACTCAGTATTTGTATGTGAAAACAGCTAAACTGCACGTCTCTATGTACATATTTACTGCTGACAGTTATAGAAGTTTAAGTGTCCTGAGTCATTTCAGTATGGTTGGTGTTCTGCATGTAACACCATCACTTCTTCATATTATCAGTAGTTCCATTGTGCCTGTATGGATGGTAGAGGTTATGTGCTCACAAATGCATGGAATAGTGTATTTGTTTTGTTTTGTTTTTGTTTTACAAAATAACAAAATTAGCTTCTATTCTACTTGGTCTACAGGCTTCACTGTATCAGTATGGCTAACCTGCTGTTATTGTTTAATGGAGAGAAACAGCTAAGTTCGGTACACAGCCCATCCTGTCCGACATCATGAATCAAAATTTACTCATTCTGTGCCGTGTTGAATTTGGTCTGCTGTTTCACTTGGCTCATCTTCGTATTGTTCTGCTGTGTCTGGTCTTAGTCTATACAAATACTGTAACAGGTCGGATGTTTGTGGGTGAATTTGTGTGAGAGATCTGAACAGTGACGCATTTACTAGCTGCTCTCCTCAAAGCATTAGCATTTGTTGAGATGCAAAAGGAGCTGAGACAAGAGACAAAGAGTTTAAGTGTGTTGCTATGGGGGTGTGTTTGAGGGTATGTGTATCTGGTTGTGTGAGTGCGTGATTTTATGCTTGCCGAGTGCTAATCAATGCTCCTGGCAGAGAGGATGCTGGGATAGCAGCACTATCCCAAATAGGAAATGGAACGGTGACCTTGAACACAAACACACACCCCTTTTCTGTTTCTCACACATACACATAAACAAACACACATACAGGGAGGCAGACTAGCCTGGTTCCAGACCTCTGACACAAAGTCCACATCCCAATTTTTCTAGCTATTCAAAAAGATTTTATATTGTAGTCAGTAATGAGTGAGAAATACCTTTACAGTCAGATCCATTGTGGGCATGGTTTAAAAGTACTCTGTCGGGTTCTAATCCACTACTATTTTTTTTTTTTGTTTGATAGGGACAATGCAGTTCAACATAGTTTCACAAAAGGGTATAAAACTAATGTGTTGCACAAATTTTCTAACTATAGCACTATGGTGGTATGTTTTTTGAGTGGGCCCAATTTTGTTTCTATCTTGTGCAAAAGCCTGAGGAAACACATGCCAATGGTTTTCCAATAATCCACAGATTTACAGGTGTGGGTAATAAATAAGCCACGTGCCAGTAAAATGCAGGGAATCGGAAAATGGCAAGCTGGCAAACATGGATGTAAGCAGTGCCAGTTTCTAAATGTTTTTGTAAAAGTTTTATGAGGAAGGCAAAGCATTCTCCATATTTGTAAGACCTCAAGGGTACGCACAAAGCTTTTTGGTGAAAAAAAAACTGAATGTAAGGAGAACTTTGATAACAGAAAATTCTACGGTGTACCTGTAAACTAGTGAAACCAAAGTTATCCAGTGGTTAGATCATCTTCCACAGTTTCATCACTGCTCACTGTATATTAAACGACACATTGCCATATAATACGTAATGTCTCATGATCACATTGTTTTTAAGACAGGTAAATAAAGGTAAAATTCAGTTTCTAAACAACCATGAGACTGTGCATGTAGCTGGGCGTGCTAGCTGATGATAGCTGCCTGCCAGGTTCAGCCAGTGGTCTACCCGTTCACACTTGCTGATGGGCAGTGCTGTTTGTCAGTGGAACATAAGGATCATGCTGTTTTTAAGTACAGTAATGTTATGTTGGTAGAACAGCAGGGCAAAATGCCACTGTAACTTATAATAATATATATTAGTAATTTATAGTGAAGCTGAATTGTTATTCTTGTACATTCTTTTTGTAGGTAGAGTTGGAGTGGGAAAAAACAACATAGAAAGTTTTTTGATGTATTGACTTAGATAATGTTAAATATGGCTGTAATTTACACAGCACTGCTCTGACACTGTGTAGTCAGCATCAGTGCATCAAAATTAGTGGCTGTCTTCATAACAACAGAGCAAGACAAAGCCTCAAACACACAGGAAAAAAGTTTGTTGTTGTTGTGGTTATTATTGTTGTTGTTGTGGTTATTGTTGTTGTTGTTTTGGTTATTGTTGTTGTTGTTGTTGTTGTTGTTGTTGTTGTTGTGGTGGTGGTTGTGCTGGTGGTTGTGGTTGTGGTTGTGGTTGTGATGATTTTTTTCCCCAAAATGAACTGCTGCAAATCACATCAACCATTTATCACAGAGTCAGGGAGGACTCTGGAGAACCCATTCCCACCCACATTTATAGGCCAAACAACTTTCATAGGGAGCTTGTAAACAAGTTCATGATGTAGGCTATTTTCTCGTGGATCTATTTGCAGTATTGGGGCTTATAGGTTATACCAGTGACCTTCACACCGTTTCTCTGGGGGCATCAATTTTTAAATCCAATTTCTGGTGGCCCAAAGAATAATTTAGGTCTACAGGGCTATTGTTTAGGCATGTCTAAGCAAATTTACCACAATATTAACCCACACCTTTGATAGCCTTTGAAACAAATTACTGGGATCTTTTGGGAATCACACCTTCTTATTTGTGGGAGCTTACATAGAGGAGAGGAGAGGAGAGGAGAGACAAGGAGAGGCGAGATGGGAGGCAAAATGAGAGGAGAGCGAGAGAGGTATCAGGAAGGCAGTGTCAGGCCATGCAGAAGAAGACAAGAGAGGCAAAGAGACAGAGAGGAATGGGTAAAAAAGAGGAGCAGAAAGGGCAATTGGGGTGACAAGAGGAGCCAGGAGAGAAGAAGTAGAGATGAGAGGTAAGAAGGTGAGGTAGGGAGGAGACAAAAGCAGAGGTGCAGAATTAGGGATGTGGGGGAGATGAGAGTTGACAGGAGAAGAGAGGTGGAAAGAAGAATAAGAGGAATGGAGGGGGAGACAGGAAGAAAAAGCCATCAGCAGGACTAATGGGGAGGAAAGAGGTTGTAGAGAGAAAGAGACAGACACTGAGAAGGACTGAGAAAGACAGAGAAGGACAGACCGAGACAGACAAACAAAAAATAAACTTTATCTGACATTTGCTACCTGTACATAAAGCGAAATGTGATCACTGCAGTGAGATTAAAACCATGTAAACAAGTTAATCCCACGTTTGTCTAACTCAGGTCATATGGAAAGTCTTTGCTGTAGGATTAAAATGTGTGGAGAACTGTGAAATTAGTCGCATTATAGGAAGATTGGTTAGAGGTATAAACACCATATGCTGAGTAAGTCTGTCCATCCGATTTCTCCCAAGCTGTGCAGCTTGACCAATATATGAGTGTTCATTTTTAAAGTAACTGTCCTTTCCAAAGCTGGCATTGATGTCTCAAATCTTGGCAAACTGCAGAGGTGTTGCATAGATGCAGCCAAGGATACAGGCATATGCATTTTATGGGGACAGTATCAAAAATTTACTAGTTGCCTATAGGGAAAAATGCACATGACAATTAATTCAATCAACACACACTGTGCAAGATTGCATTAAGATGAGTATATTAAGATAAATCTTCTTCTGCTATGCATGTAAACAGCTTAATGAAATTACTCTTAGAATCAAAGTGAGCTTTATAATTGGATTAGTGTATGATAATTAGATTATAGTGTTTATGCAAACAAAGTCACGTTATACACATTCACTCAGGATAAAAACCCAAAATAGGTCACTTTCACTCTAGGGCTTTGAGGCATCTTAAAGTTTTGCACTATTCTGAGCACCATGACAAAGCTAAATCTGAAATGTCTTAAATTCATTCGATCTTTGTTTTTTTGTTTCTTTTAACTGTCCAAACGATTGGCCATGACTTTGAGAGATTCCAAAACACATTTGTCAGGGTAAAAAAAAAATGGCCAAAGTTCTTTTGCCTTCTGGACTGTCTAATTTGCAATATCCACTGAATGGAGCTCTTTCTTTTGTGTGTTTGTGTGTGGTGCTTTGGCAGAATTTTGTGAAAATCATAGCTCACTTTTTTATTCTAAAGTATAACTCTGTTGGCTTCAAGGGCTATGACATATCATATTTCATGTAGACGACATTGCCAGACATGAATTACAGTGAGCATGTGTTGTCTCTACAGGAGCTGTGTTTTCTCAGGTCACTGTTGCTGGGCTGTGATATTTGATATTTACCATTCCCACAGCAAAAAACCTTTCCAGGTGGTGCTAAGCCAAACCCAAGGGACAAGGCCAGAGGTTGAGCACCACTGGAGCACAATATGTAGTTTGGCCCGGCCACAGCAAATTAATTCTACCATCACAAACGTGTTGTCATTGTCATTCCCGGTACTAGACTTAGTCTGTGTGTATGTGCGTGTATCAATGTCTTTGTTTTAGTTGCGTGTGTTTCTGGCTGTGTCCTTGTGTGTATGTGCTTAAAAAGTATAGTGTGTTGAATAGTCAGCCACTGATAGTGGTAGCTAGGGTGATGAAATTATAATATTATGTAATGTAATAATAATAACACCAGCTCCCTCTCCGTCTCTCTGTTCCCTTCTCTCCTCCCAATTTCTCTCCTGTTCCCTGTCTCTGCTCCGATTACTGTGTTGTCCCGCAGGCTACACACACACACACACACACACACACACACACACACACACACACACACACACACACATACATACACACACACACATGCATACACACACATACATGAAAGAGGGTTTGAGAAGAGGTGGGGAGTTGCCCAGAATTGCAGTGGCTTCTGGGAAGAGACTGAGCTAAAAGGAAGGAGTGAACAGACAGTGACGGAGAGTAAACCCTGGAGAGAGAGCAAGGAGAAGAGAAAAAAGAGGGGGGGGTAACAGAGACAAGTAATAGTTTTTAACTCTGTTATCAGGTATTCACTGGCTTTTTCACCCAGTTCCTCCTTTTTCTGTCAAAGGAACATGATCATTCTTAAAAGAAAGGTGGCTGCCTTTCCTTACATGAACAGCTAACAAGGAGTAAACACACACGGAACAATAACACCTTTCCCTTATGATAATTATTTTAAGTAGAAAAATAAACAAATTTAAACACAACTCAGATTTTTTTTAAAGTCTTATTGTTATACAGCGTTATTGAGCATCTAAGTTTTTGCTCTGTGCCAATTTGGGTCCAAGCCATGTGTTACATCTAGTCAGACAGAGTAGACAGATATCAACATGGTAACACCTAAAAGTATGATATTGAGTTCATCTTGTGGTTTAACAAGCCAAAGCCAGTCATGATGTCTCAGTGTTTGGCGAGGACTGTGTTTTCTATCACATCAAGAAGCAGAAGAAGATAGCTAGATTTGCAAACTGCTTGCTCTGTCATCACAAGCATAAATTACCCAACAGATGGTACAGAAATTATTTACACTGGGTGCTTATGTCTATCATAAACAAAACTCACCTGTTTCTGTCTGGAAAACGATATTGTTTAGTATAGGGTTTATTCATTTAGCAGTAAAAATGTTTTTAACTCTTCAAAGTTGCTCTGTGAGAGTTTTATTTAGTGTTATCACTATGCTCACTGTATGAGTTAAGATCGGCAGAGTGAATATTCTGGTCCATCAACATGATTTTAAGCAATGCTGAGAGAATTATTTTGGTTTATTTAGATGTATTTTGAAAATACAGTTCACGTGGGCTGCCAAATATTACACCTAGCTGTAAAGGTAAATGAATCCTCTCATTCCAGAGCCACGGGCACTAATTTGCCGCCATAACAGCCTCCACTGTTCTGGAAAGCCTTGCCACAAGATCTTTGGAACTTTGCTGCAGGGATTTGCTCCCATTTTGCCACAAGAGCATTACTGAGGTCAGGTGATGATGTTGGGTGATAGGTCCTGGCTCGCAGTCAGCGTTATAGTTCATTGCCAAGGTGTTCAATGGAGTTGGGGTCAGGGCTTTGTGCAAGCCAGTCATTTTCTTCCACAGCATTCTTGGACAAGCCAGCACAGACCAAAGGACCTTCCCCAAACTGTTGCCACAGAATTCTAAGTAGACCGTTTCCTGTCAGTGTATATTTCAGCATTAAGAATATCTTTATTTGGAGCTAAGGAGCCCAACCCAAAGTGCACATAAGAAATTATTTTGACATTTCACTGGTCTCAAAGGTTAATGCCTACTATCTCAATTTATAAATTATCGATGTCAGAGTGATTTTCTTTTTCCAAATAAGGTTCACAGCCACCCACTCATGTTTTATTTCAGCCCTCAGCTGTCCGTGTGAGCAAGCTAGTTTAAAAACACCTTGCTGCTCTGTGAAGGGGCAAGCAGGGAGGAGGAGAGAAATTTAGATGAGATAAAGGGAAGGGAGGGAGAGACAGAGCAGGGTCCTGTTGTGAACACTGATTACTCTCTGCCCACTTGAGATTGATGGAGAGTGACACAGCAGGCACGCTCACGCAAGCAAAAACGCATACACACACATAAACAACATGCACACAACGCATACATACACAGTGTATCTAAACAATCGCGTGCACGCACACAGACACACACACACAGTTGCAGAGGACTTCTCTGTCTCTGTATGCTGATTGATGATGGCTCCACCTAGACTACATTCAGCCCAACACTCCTGCAGTGTGTGTGTGTGTGTGTTTGTGTGTGTGTGCTCATTTCTCTGTGTGACTACAAGTGTGTGAAACAGCATTCTCTCTCTCTCTCTCCCTCTCTCTCTCTATCTCGCTCTCTCTTTCTCTCTCTCTTTCTCTCTCTCTCTCCCTGCATCTTTGAGTGTGTTTGTGGGTATATGTGTTTGGCAGTTCCTACCTGTCTTAATTAGAGGAGGCTATTAAGACAGATTGCCTGATTAAGTAGCATTCCCCTACTGTCTAATGAATAGCCACACACAAGCACACACACAAGCAGACACACAGACATACATGCACACAAAAGTTAGTATTGAGTAGTGTAGCTCTCTAACCCACATGACCACTGATGTGAGGATTCTGTCTGGGTGTATGTGTGTGTGTGTGTGTGTGTGTGTGTGTGTGTGTGCGTGCGTGCGTGCATGCGTGTGTGTGTGTGTGGAGCCATTCATTCACTACAGGTAGCAACTCTTGCAGTCTCTCAGGTCAAATATGAAGTTGTCAGTGTCACATCTGTTTTTTCTGTGCAAAATTTCACTCATGATATAAAAACTCCTCCAGCAGAACATCCACAGTGAACAGTTTAACAGATCACATCAGGGTTGACCTGCACAGACACATTGGGCCTTGATGATGACAATTGCATTTTCCACCAAAGGTTTGGTGAAATAAATCTCATAATGAAAGGTACTATTCATTTGAAACAACATTTTTATAAAGATGTTTGGAACAAGAGCATGATGCTGTGAAAGAAAATTGTAGGAGCTCCTTACATAACAGAAAACATCAGTTCAATCGACTAAACTGGCGCACTCTGTTCTAAAATAGAGTAAATAGATTGTTTACAATTTTCATACGGTCTAGGGCTGAGTACAACTGTGATTGCAAAGCAATTTTAAGATGTTCAATGTGCGAGAGATGTTATTACAATCTCCAGCTTGCACTGAATCATCATACACCCTATAACAACACAGTTGGCAAAAAAGGCCAACTGAACTTGTTTTTGAGCTGAAATATAACTTTAACAATGTGTCACAGCTGGATTAAATCAATTTTGAGAAGTTTTAAGAGGTTCCCCACATATGCAGATAATACTGTAGCCTATCTGAAAAAACGGAATGAAAAATTGTGTAAGGTTTCAAAGCTTAAAAACTTTGAACGTTTTTGTAATGTTGATCTGACAATAATGTTGCTTTATTGAAAACACATTGTGCTGCAGATTTTCCTAATATTTTTTTATTCTGTAAACATGTAAAATTACAATAAATCAATGAACCGCTTCAGTGACAACTGAGTGTATAATATATTAGCTTTCTTGTGTTCAACATGGCAGAAAATGACCTTTTTTATTTTCAACATTATTTATGTTTTATTCATAAATTGCCCACACTAAAATCTGCTCTCTTATAATAGTGTTTTCTGCGTTTTGTGATTATATTCAGTTTAAATGTTAGAATGAATAATTAACAACATAACAAATTAACTCATGTACCTCTGTCAGCTTCTGTGTGTCTTCCTCCCTCCCTTCACTGCTTCCCCCGCTCTCTCCCTTCATGTCTCACCATACCGCCATCAATCTTTGCCTCCTTGCACCCTCCTTCCACCCCATGCTTCTTTATTTCCTCCTTCTCCCTCTCTTTTATTCCCATACTGCCGGTGGAATATCTGGTTTGTATTTCCGTGGAGGAAGAGGGGCACAGAGGATGGATGGATGGGAGGATGGTAGACAGAGAGAGGCGAGAAATGCTCTTTTGGTCCATTGTATTTAATCAGTTACGTTCTCTTGCTCCCTCCGGCAGCTTTCAACTCGATATTCTCTCTCTTCTGCAGACACACACGCATGCACACAAATGGTCACATATTCACTCCTCATCTCAGTATTTATTTTCTCAATTTTACCCAGTTGTAGTTGGACACAAGAGGCATTCAAAATGTATTAGTGTATTAGTCAGGTAAGGTTGATGATTTTCAGAGAACAGTAGTTGTAATGTGACCTCCCTGCACATTCACAGGAACAACCATTGTTGGTGGTTGATTGCTGACAAACTGATGTGAGGTATTGAGCACCGATTGTACAGTATTTATAGGAAATACTGCATTCGGATCTACAGTGTTTCATACAAAGGTGTTGCACAAGAGGGATATATCAACAGAGCAAGTCATTTCTTCTGAATCTCCAAAAAAGAACACCAATTTATGTTATTTCTCAAAAAAAGAACAAGGGACCATGCCATACATCTGTTAGATACCTTTATGTACAACAGGTCAAATTTAAGTAGTAATTGTGATACTAAGATGAGTTGCAAAAATTCTGGCAGTGTGATTGAGTCCACAACAGTTTAATGCACTCAGGTAACCATTAAGAGCCTTTGTTCTCTACACCACAACAGCAGGGCCAGCCCTCTAAATGCTTATGTATGTTGCTGACTGACTGACGGCTGGCTGAGCGTTGGAGTTTTTCAAAATGATTTGGTGCAAACAGTTTCTATCATGTCATCAGGGAGCGTTTAAAGACAGTTGTTTGCATCAGATCCTTAATATCACACACTGACCCTACATGGTCCAGCTAAATACTAGGTTTTGATCTGGTCTTGTTTAAACTTCCTTGAGGATCGCAGGCATACAAACTATCCCACAAGCTTTGTTGATCGTCCATCTTTCCTTTTTACTGTATTTCCCCTTTTGGAAGTTTTAAAGTGTTAGTTGCCCGTTGTATCAAGCCTGCCTTCACCCAATGCATTATGCCTGTGTCATTGTGTCACAGAGTAGGTCACCCTCTCAGACCATGATATTTAAAAAAAAAAAAACAGTGTAGCCTATCTGAAGATGATCTATAACACCTCAGGGCTCCTCTGAAGTGCTTTTATAGCAGATATTTCGGGGGAACACTTAACAGTCACAGAAATGAGCAATCAGCATAGATGACTGATTTAATAATGCATTACAAATTGTCCACGTGGGGAAAATCAACATAGCTTCTCAGCAGCTCAGACACTGATGTTTTTTTGGAAGTATTAGGTTTTCTGCTGGCAGCTTCATTTTAGGTTTTAATTATCCATGTAAGTAGTTGCTAAACAGACCTGCTCTTTTTTCAATGTCAACCTTCATGTACATTAATGTTTGGTACATGTGCAATAGCTTTGATATATCTCAACAGTACTTATTGAGACAAAGCACTGAGAGGAGTGTTCCTTTCTACTGAGGCGATCCAGGTTGGTGACCTTTTTAGTCACCAGCTTGTTTCTCTAACTTTACAGCTGCTGCTGGAAGAGAGATTTTTCTAATTATACCTTCATCCCGCACTTCAGAGTTGTTAAGCGCTTCCTGAGCATGCACTCTCTGCATAGATTTATGATTTAATTCCTGTTTTAATACTGGAGCAGATTGAATATGCACACACTCTACTCTTAATGATGCACTCTGGGTAATGATGTCATAGCAGGAAGTGAATTAAGAGATGTAAACATGAATAATATGTGTGAAAGAGAGAGTGCATATATGAAGAGATGGAGGGGGGCAGGAAAAAGGGCAAAGAGGGGAGCTAAATGTGTAATAGCACCAAACAATGAAATGCTTATGTAGTGTCTCTTGGCTTTTCAGCCTGCATCAGATTATAATATAATAACACAGGTGACAACTTTGAGTTAAGGACATCCTGTACATTCTAAGAAGGACTGGAGTGAACATTATGTCCATTCTTATCAAAGTGTCTAATATAACCTAATAGACTTTTATTAAGTCTAAACTCAATTCAATTCAATTTCAGTTCAATTTTATTGATATAGCGCCGAATCGTAACATAAGTTATCTCAGGGCACTTTTCACATAGAGCCACTCTAGACTATACTCTTTATAATTTTATAAACTGAGGATAGTTTTCATTGTCTTTCTTCCTCTGGAAAAGGTTAATCTATTTTGGATACTTAGGTCTCTTGAGGGTTGGTACTCACCTTGTTTCTATGCCTTATAATTATTAAGCATGCACCATAATATTTTACAGTCTGTTCACAGCAGAGACAGACACACATTAAAGTCCTTTAAGAAAATCACTTGTTTTTCAGTCTTTATTTTTCATATATTTCACATAGACTTTGAGACAATTATTTTTTGTCTGGATTTATGCTGATAAATAGATTACCTCCTGCACATGTATTGACATTTGAAACATCCTATAAATGTGAAATGTCTTGTGTCAATCAAGGGACTTGATATCAGTGACTATTATCTGAAACCTCTTCCATTTCATTCACTGCCCAGTCTCTCTCCCAGCTAATAGACTAATTCAGGATTGATTTGCTATAGTTTATTCAATTTAAATTACATTTTAATGGTCTTTCTGAATGTGATCCACCAGGGTGAGACTGGTGAGATGTGATAGAATAAGACAAATAGATTTAAGCAATAAACGGATATGGTAAAGTTCAACTGTCTCTTCATGTTATGCGACGTTTATGGTTTATTCTTTCTTCCAAACAAAATTAATTGAATTTTCTAATTATGTTTCCCTCTAGTACATGGAAAAAATCCTGATGTAGGCGATTACTAAGGACATTTTCTGTTCTTCACCCACATTTAGAGTTGTGTTCTTGTATCATTGTGTATGTAAATCAGCCAATTTGTGTGCATCTGGGCCTGTGAAACCACTGTGTGTGTATGTGTGTGTGACTAATAGCAGACATCAGAGAATCCTACTGATCTAGGGCACAAGGTGACCCTCTCTCTGTCTCACTCACTCTCACACACACACACACGCACGCACACACAAATACACACACACACGCACACACGCACTCACACACACACACACACACACACACACACACACACTCTCTCACACACACACACACACACACACACACACACACACACTTCTATCACACACAGCTATTTTTGTGGGGACCCGTCATTGACCCAACCTAAATCCCCACAAAGCTCTCAGACCCGACAAGTATAGTGGGCTCCCAGTTTTTAGGCCCCATGACTATAGTAAAACAAGCCCCCCACATACACACACACAGAGACACAGAGACACACACACACACACACATATATACAAACCAGCACACCTTCTAAAACACCTGCTCAGCATTCTTGTGCTCCACTTTATACTGCTGTTATTAGAGGGTATGGGTGTAGTGTAGTAGTATATGCACTATAATGCCACCATCTGAGTATGTGTGTGTGTGTGTGTGTGTGTCTGTGTGTGTGTGTGTGTGTGTAAGTTGATATTAATGGACTGTGAAGGTTAACAGGAGGGTTTTATAAAAGGAGACAGGCGAACATGGGAGGGAAGCCCACTTCATACTTTACACCAGTTATGTTGAGTGTTTCTGTGTCTCAAATGTAACAGCCAAGGTGATATTACTATAAAAAAAAAAAAAAACATCAATGTAAATGTAATGGGAGAGAAATACCACCTGTTGTGTGACGCTACAAGATGAAAGCACCATACAACAAAGGACTGATGTATGGAATTGGGATCATTGCTAGCAGAGATTGTATTTGAGCTGCAGATATTTGAAGTTATACTGGAACAAGGATGTTTTATTCTCTAAGTGTCAAGTGCAAAGCCTCCTGTAAAGCTGCCAGCAGTGACCTGTCATTATGCACTTTGGCCAACCACAAGAGCTTTGTTCATATTCTCAGTCAATTAAGAATTCTCACCCTATCTACTCATGCTGTGTGCCATCAAAGCCTCAGTACATTAGCCAACTTCAATGCAAAAAAGCCAGTGGTATATTCCAGTCTGACTGTCCGGTACTCTCTTGTTCCTGTATAACTGAAACCTGCTGTATTTGTATAAACCAGTCTATTAGGTGCAATTGAGGTAAATAGTAGTGGAGAAAGTATTAGAAATAATAATAATCACTGTGGTCCAGTACAACACCAACCACCAACTACAGCTTCAGAAACCACCATGAGAATTGAGTTTTTGATTAGAGTTGCTGGGTCAAATCCTCTAACCACCTGGGGAAATCTTGGCAAAAATTATGAATAAGAAATACCATTTCCTTCTTCATTAAAAGCGTTTGAGGCACCCTAGAGCATGCAGCATAATCCCCAGTAACTCCAGCGGAGCCGCAGAAACACACTGGTTATATTGGGAGGTGAACTCCTGACACTCTGTGTAATTCAGTTTGTGCTGTCTTCTCACTTCATTCTAGACAGCTACAAACACAAAGACACACTGGGATGTTTTCTGAACATGCCCTTTCTCTTCCATGCACACACTTGAGATACCCAGGCAAGACAAGGAAAGTTTAAGAAAACGATCAACAGTAAACTAAACCTTGTGCTGATGTTTAGCACCTGTTGTTCCGGTGACATTTTTAAATGACTACCTTGTTTTACAGACTTCAGTTTTGTTCTTTTATTAAATGGCTTCACGGTTTTATGTTTTTTCACTGCTCATCTAAGACGAGTATTTTTTGCATGTACTAATACATGAGTGTGTGTCTATAATTTTATCTTTAAAAGAGCATATTTAAGTTTAAGACTTTCAGAGCAAGGGCATTTATGCAACACTTTGGTCATTGTGCCTGAGCCTCAAGGGTCTTTTGTAGGATTAAGTGAAAAAAGGGCAAGAGCAAAGGTTTTATAACTGTGTGTGTGTTTGTTCTATTTCTTACAAACGTTCTTTATATCACTCTTTCAGGTTGTCAGGCAGTAATGTCCCCTCACCCATCATTAGCAACAAGAACTGGCTCCGGCTACATTTTGTGACTGATAGCAACCACCGTTACCGTGGTTTCAGCGCACATTATCAAGGTAAGATGGGTAAGATATGATTCATTCACAGAGACGGGCATCTTAATTTCTACACTTTTCTACACTTTCTTTTCAAGGTTCTGTTTTTGCTTCTTTGCCTTTTTCTTTTCTTTTTTTCCTTTTTCTTTATCTGTTTCTGTGCAGCTTTTTTCCTTTTCAACTGACAGTTTGTCTCCATCATTTTGCCTCTAACTCCCTTTAATTACGCCTGTTGACTCCAATCTTCCTGTCTCCTCACTACTGCAGTTTCTCTCTCTGTCTCCATCTTTCAGCAACTATCTCTCCCTCCCTTTCCCCACTGCCTAGTTCTCTCTCTTTCACTTTCTTTTTCTCTCGGGTAACTGGTCATAGAGGCGTATAGTTTTTTCCTTGACACAAACCCTAACTGGTGGAAAACATTTGGAAATTTGTTTGGCAATGTCCACGTCTTCCAACAGCGATAATGAGGGCTGAATGTTTGGAACAACTGCACAGACAAGCTGGAACAGAGAGGGTTTATATTTTACACTTTACTTGTTTTTCTTGCTCTCCCATGTTTTGTTTTACTCTCAGAGTGTCTGTTGTTCTTTCAGAAAATGAACCATTGGCTTTTTTTTTTGTTAATCACCAGTGCATGGTGCATAAAATCCATTCAACATCACAAGATACACAGGGAATGGGACTGTGTGTGGTATTTTCATGGCCAGAGGCGTGTGGCCCACCTGCATTACAGTTGGAAACAGGGTGGCATTGACAGACACTGCCAGTGTTTCATGGGCTGGCATCAGCCACGGTCAACCAATCAGCTCCTGTAATCCACTTAAATCAAAATACTGGGAACATGTTTTATTTGTGTGTTCATTGTTAGAAAGTTGAACTAGTGTAAACTAAAGTCATGGGAACGGTACACTGTGTCTTCTTTCATGCGTCATTGAACTGGTCTGAGTGGGCGGGCAGCACAAGCGTAGATCGTGGTCATGCTTGATACCAAAATTGCATGGTACCACTTGATTGGTACTGACACACTCCCTGCTGTGCCTCGCCTCTCACCTCAGTACATTCAAGTTCACTGCGGGTCACCAACATATCAAGCAGACTCAGGCATGCAAAATAAGGTGTGCACCCATCCAAAGGGCTAGCTCTTGGGGTGCAGGGTCTGCACCATGTGCTGCCCTCAGAACTGGGCCCTGTTTGTGTACAAGCCCACAATGATGGGCTTGTGTATGTATTTTGGAGAGACATAAAACAGACATTATGTCAGAAGTGACACAATCATACACAACTCAATACACAACTCAATGACGCAATGTGAAAGTGTTTCACAAGACTATTTTCTTTGTTCCTCCCTCCTTCTTCTCTTATTACAATCTTTTAACATATTCTCCTTTAACCCAAATCTTTTTTTTTAACTCTCTCTTTGCCACCATTTGTTCCATACACAAAGGTGTATTTTTTCATACACAACAGTAATTAGGGTGATTTGCTGTCACTCCATCACTGAGTAACCTTACAGAATATCTTATCTATCTATTTTTTTCAAGTAATGGTTTTCCAACATGAAAAATGTAACTTTTGAGAAAGTGGCTATTGAGGTAGTAATGTGGATTGATGAGAACCAAGTCAATGCACAAATATTGTTTTATAGCTGGAATTATATACTGTATATACCAGATATATATAATATTTCCAAACCTATAACTAAAAATGTGAATAATTACATAGCTCTGTGTCTGTGTCTTGAATGCATTTTTCGATATTTGCTTTAGAATTAATAAAAACATACAAAGGAAATTGCATCCTTGCTTTAAAGGTCATTTAGTGCTAATTGAAATTACTGATATAAAATATTTACATTTCAAAATAGTTTCTTTATGACCCTGCAAATTCTCAACGTATTGGTCGCATGTGCCACTTGCAGGACTGTGGTCAATTACAACAATTAAGTGACTGAGACTGCTATTAATTCACGTTTTATATTAACTCTGCATAATTTTCCAATCTGCTGGTATGATGAGCTTATTAAGTTGGCTATGACCCCATATGACATCTCATGGCATATGTTGTGTTCGATTTTTAAAGAATGCCCACAGTGGCAGGATATCTATAAGGCTGTCTTTTATGTCTCCACTGTGAAAAGTCTAGTAAAGGCGAAATGCCCCCCCCAAAAAAAGATAAATAACCATTTACAGATTTGAATTTAGATATCAAAAGCAATGTATAAGAGTTAAACCACACATTTAAATAGCCAAAGCTTTATTCTTATAGTACACATGCAGCGTGTAGTATGATTTAGAAAGGAGCTTTTTGAAGATTTAAATTCCAGTCATTATTAAACCTCATCCCTCTTCCCCCTTGCTCTTTTTACAATACATCTTTCCTCTCTCTCTCATCCTTCTCCTTGACCCCCCTTTAATTGTTTCCTCCCGCTTCCTCCTCTCATCTGTCTTTCTCCTCGATCCTCTCCTGTTGTCCTTATCCTCCCTCTCTTTACCTCTCTCTTCTTCTGGCTATCTCGGACATTCTTCTTGATTGATTGACTGACAGCCTGACCACTCCCCTTGAGATGAGCTTTTAATTGGTTTAATTGATTTTAATTGAGTTTAATTAGTTCAAAAGACTAATCAATGTGTTAATGAGGGGTGTCAGTTTGATAGGTTAGTTGATTAATTAGTGAAGTTCTTAACAAACTTGTGATTGATTGACTACTTCCTGTCAGCTGTCAGTCATCCCCATTAATGGAAAGGCTGGTTAGGTGGCTGAAAAGGTTACTGCTACTGAGAAATCTAGTTGTTGATTTGAAAATCCTTACAAATTGTTCCTACAATATTGCAAAATATGCCATAGCACATAGTTCTTTGAAATAGTGTGTGATCTTTGCCTCAGTGGATTGCATTTAACCAGTTCCACAAGGAAAATTAATGTGTCGTCCGAAGTTAATCTATTTCTTAACTGAAAGTTAAACTGAAAGTTAAGAAATGCATGCAAACAGTGCCATTATGAAGTGAGGATAGGTCAATATTGTGAATGAAATAACATGCTAATGCCACTACTGATCATTGCAAGATGACTGATGAATCACCTGTTGATTTCATATCTTGTGGAACCACTAAACAGTAAAGGAAACTGCAGATATCTTCATTCACATGTGCAGTTCTTTGAACCTTAGAAGAGTATATTAATTTGTATTTGATTCAGTTTATTTACATTTTGTTCAGTTTATTGCACTTTTTTATACTGCATTATTCTCTATCCTCTTCAGATTTACTCTTTAATTAGCATTCTTAGAGTGAAACCCTGCTTTATTGTAAATTGTTCCACTTAATGATAATCCAGTTTGTTTTTACTTAGACTGGGCTACTAAATTCTACCTTTCTCTAGGAGAATAAATTGTAATGGCCAAGCCCACTGGGTTAGTTTAGTGTAGTGGCGAGCACCATTTGAAAACATTTTCAAATTTGTCTCTGAGAGACTGAATGAACAAATCTGCTTTGGCAGGGTTGGTTTAGTTTGTAAGACACTGCTATGAGACCTCAGAGGGAGACGTTTGGCTCTAGGTGCTGCCAGCTAGCTGGGCACTGTGTGTGTGTGTGTGTGTGTGTGTGTGTGTGTGTGTGTGTGTGTGTGTGTGTGTGTGTGTGTGTTTGTTAGGTCAGCCACTCGGCTCATAAAAACCTCCTCCTTCTGTTGTTTCACAATAATGAAGTTCCGAATTAATAATAATCTCCTAATGATTTATGTCCAAGTTGGGGGGGG
>NW_019525115.1:859303-919303 GCF_002814215.2 Seriola lalandi dorsalis
GGGGGGGGAGGGGGCAGAGAGGCAGCAAAAAACATCAAAGGAACAACAGAGAAAAAGAGAGTGGGGAGGTGGTACAACAGTGAGGAGATCCAGAGAAGAGATTAAAAGAGGAAAAGAGATTGAAACCACCAGAGAAAAGTAGAGAAAAAGACAAAAAAAAAAATGAAATAAAAGAGAGTGTTAGGTAGTTAGAGAGAGATGGAGGGGGTCAAGGGGACTGGTCATTTGGCAGCGAGGTTATCTAAGTAAGTAACTAACTGAGTAATAACATAAAGAGTTTTAATGTCCCACTGTCATAAATGGCTGTTGTAGACCACCAGAAAAAAATAAGTGTGTGAGTGTGTCTGCGTGCGTATGCGTGCAGGCGTGGGCATGCGTGTGGGAGGCTCGAAGTCTGTGGTCTTAGAAAAGGGAAAAACATTTTCTTAAATTTGTGTGTTCGGTAACGTAAAGCCTGCAGCTCCGCTTCATGGCTAAACCAAATTTACAGAGTTAATTGTCATGTCAACATGCCATAGGCTTTATATGGCATTAACCATTTCAATTCAAATATCTCTCCCAAGGACATAGTGCTCTTGTTAAAGAAAGAAATTACTCCTATTTGCATAATTTACGTTTTATCCCACCAATCTCAGGCAGTTCTATTAATATTTATAGAAATGATCAAATATCCATAAATGCCAGCATTTATATCTTAGGTTAAGGACTTTACAGCAAAATACAAGTTCAAACATTAAGTGTCCATTAGCATGTTTAATTGAAGCTCAGTAATTATTCAGCTACGTCAACATCTCTGAGCGTTTCACCTCAGGACCAAAATGCATTTAAAGATTCGTTTCACCCCATTATACAAAGCTAGTATGTGGTTTCTGAGTGTGTTTTGAAGCACACTATAGAGTCTTACTGTAGTACTTTGCAGGCCAAGATGAAATCAGAGTTGATGTAGTTCCTTACCATGGGAACTGCTGTAAGTTCATTTAATCATCCTTGTACTCACAATGTGTCATTAGGGACTGTACCCAAGCTATCTAAGTTTGTGTCGCACCCTGGGACAAAGACTTAGTAAAACATTCAGCTTGCACACTGTAGGTCAGTATTGTAGACTGTGAGCTAACATGTCATGTGGGGGTTTCCAAGAAGTCTGTTTTGTGGTGTCCAATTGAAAATCTTAAAATCATAAATCATAAAACTTTCTAAAGCAATTTCAAATTATGTACTGTTTACTGTGTAAGTAATTATTTTCTTTTACAGACCTTTGGAAATATTGCATGTACAACGGATGTTATGAAAACTCACTTAGGTCATCTCTGGTGTCCTTGTCAGTAATATTTTTACCATAAAGTCACTGGATGTCTTTCAGCAGTATTTAAATCAGGAGAGACACCGCTCATAAACAAAATGTAGATGCACCATTTTTAATAATTCATAAGACTTTTGCGCTGGCCTTGTCAATTTCATCAGCTTCAATGGGGTAAAATCCTACAAATAGCAGCCATTCTGACATCTTCCTAGGAAGGCATAGAGGGGACCTTGGCACTAGTGGTGGTTGGGTGATGAAGTGGCAAAGTGATATAGACAGCTATGACAGCAGAGCAACATAACAAGTAAAGTAGTTGGAATACCCTTCAGCTAGGATGATCATTTGTTGATAGGAAAGCCTGCAAGCTATTCCCAGAGAAGACATTGGATAATAACTGAGGTGGATCCCAAGTGTGATGATCAAATTAGAAGGGTAATTGTCTTCCTGCTTGAACTTTTGCTAAAAGACCAAAAGGCATTTATACTGAAACAACAAATCAGATTACATTCTTTTTTGTGCATGTAACCTCTGCAGGTCAGATTTTGATAATGGACCAGTGTTTGCTTGAAGATCATATAGGAATGTGAAGACTGCTGGTTTGAATGTGTAGACAGGTTGAGAAAAACTGAGTTGTAAAAGATTGAGCAATGCTCAGTTCCCTTTGAGCAAAGTACTGAAGCCCATCTGTTCCATTGACTTTAGCAGAACAAGCCAGCTTCCAGATGTGGCCGGGTATGATACAGTATGCTCTAACCCCCAACAGATACACCCGTAGGCTGCAGCTGGAAGTGGAAATGTGTTTTCAGTCATCTTTCCTGTTAAATAAAAAAAGAACATCAACAGCTCTCCCTCAAAGCTAGAAACCAGTGAATCATATTGCCAGATAAACTGAGTGGTCAACGGCCACAGGAATAATATATAAGAACACAATTTTACAGTGAATTTACCTTTTAAACAGGTCAAGTGTTATCATTTTCAGGGCCATGCTATATCAAGAAAAAAAATCTTGCTATGTAATCATTTATAACTAGAACTGGAAGAAAAGCTGTGGACACCTATTCAACCTGTGAGTCACATATTCACCCAGCTATGCAACCACAGGTAATCTACAGTCATTCAGGTAACTGCTCCTCCAGGATGTAATGCATGCATAGCGTACAAAAGTAATAAGGTTGTTGAAAAGTAAGTGATAAAAAATAGCAGTAATTTAACTAAACCCCTCCCCTGGAGAGTGATTATCCTATGTTAGCTTAGCAATCATAACTAAGCACAGCATGCCTTTCAATGTCTGAATGTCTACATGCTGAAGTAGTGGGCATGGGGCTCTAACAGTGTGTTTAGAGGGTCAGATCCTTTTCAAAACCAAAGAACACAAAAGTAAAATTGCAGCATGCTTGACTGCTCTAACAGTAAGCCACAGTCCTTAGCATGCTCAGCTAATGAGCTCACTACCTACTGTAGTTCTAAGTCATCAAGTTATAAATATTCGGGATCTGTTGGGGATCAAGGATGTTTTGTTGTTGCTGTAGAAACATGATGTCTTGGTTTGGGAGTATTTCATTGATCATCATCATTTAGTATAAATGAAATGTTGGAACATGCAGATACTGAATGCATGTCTATAGATTGCAGGTAACAGCAATAAACTGATCATTCCAGACATGTTGAATATTTGATAAACAACATCAAAATACATATTCAGGCAGTTTTACTAAATAATGGCTATAGCCTATGATTCTCATTTAATTTTGTGTTGTTACTGTCAACAAGCTGTTTTTAATTATAGCAATGTGTTTTTAATCATAATATATATGTTTGCCTCTTCACTTTTTTTTTTAGCATTTGTCATTCTGTGTGTGATTTCATAATGCTCTCAAGCAATATTTTCACCACATCAACTTTTCATTGTACTCACCTCCAATCCTTAGTGGAACATATTGGTAGCCATTTAGTTAGCCAGGCAGATATACAGGTTATTAACTGTGTAGTTAGTCAGCCATTCAGTCTGGCAGTCTGCCAGTTAGTGGCTCAGTCAACTGACAATGTAGTCAATTGAATGGTTGCCAGGGGTTCCATTTACTGTACACATTTCAGTCGGAACACTGAGAACTAATGTCTTGCTCTTATTAATTAACATCAACATAACAGAAAGTGGAGATGTAGGGGGCAGAAAAATAGGAGCATAGAAACCCTGGCAATGCTGCAAAATCGGGATGTCACAGTTTACCTGAAAAGACGAGTATTAAAATCATAAAATGAACTTTAACCTCACAAGAATCCCCGTGTCTAAATCTCTTAAATAGATTTAAAAGACAAAGGTGTGATCATTGCTTGAGGCAAACGGGGCAGGAAACCAAATATATGAAGGAGAGAGTTAAAAATGGCTGTGAGGTTGTGATTCAGAAAGTATTGTACATGGTCATCTGAAGATCCTCCTAACTGGGTCATTGCTACAAAATTCTCTCTCAAACATCAGGGGTTGTTTGTGTAATGCATAATTTGAATTATGTTTTGATGGCCTTTGCTTTTACATGTATTAGTGTGTCAGTGTAGTGGTTTGTATTAGTTTCACTGTATGTACAAAAGCAGAACAATTAATACAGGTGCAAGAACTTTGATCTGTATGTTTTATATATTCATAATGCTTTGAGCCCAACCTATTGAATCCTTTGAACCTAATCTATATCCAGCCCTGTGATAGACTGGCCACCTGTCCACTATGTGCCCCACCTCTAGCCCAGTGTCAGCTGGGAATCTTGTATGGTGATTGCAAAGCACGTAAACCATTTTTATACTTTTCTAATGTTTACTGGCTTAACATGTATGCACATCTCCTGATTCAGAACTTGCTGAATGCAGAACTGGTGTTCTGAAGGTCTCTTCCAGTATTTCACAGCATATTTTGTATTTTCATTTTTCATTAAAATAGAGCAAGTCCAGGAGTCCACACTGTGCTAGCAGGTGCATTTTCAAGGTTTTGCAATGGCAGATTCCAATCGGCCAAATAATATAAATGGCAGGTTTCCACACAGCCTTCCTGACAGTTTCAATATTTTTCTTTACCCCCTGGCACCACTGGAAGCTGCAGTACAGCCTGTAAAAGGCTCAGCTGGATTAGGATGGCACAAAAAATTATAATATATATCAAATATATTTCTGTTTGTGTATTCATTTTTTAAAATAATAATTAGGCTGGGACTCTGCACAGCAAATAGGTACAATCCATGCTTTTTAGTATGGGCGCATGATTCAGAAAATCTCACGGTTCTTCAATTCTTGGGCTCAGGATTTGATTCAAAATTGATTCCCTTTTCAAAAACGATGGTAATAGGTCATATAGTATATGACAGTATGTATTTCATATATATATGATGGTCAGAGGTGTAGTGTTATTTCTTTAAGTACCGTAGCGCACCTATGATGTGTCTAATGTAGTCATTCATTTAGTCCCCTTTTGGCCAATATAACATATGCCATTGACTATGGATGATGCTATAAACCAACATTATTCAGTTACACTCATTCCCCTCATGGTTATTGTGCAAGTAGGATGCTTTGCACTTGTGATATACCACTTCCTTGCTCAAACAGTGTGTACTGCAATAATTACTATGCATTGCAGGCAGACACACACTCGAAGGGCTGTTTACACACTGGAAACCTTTCATTTTATCGTTGAATGATAAGATAAAGACATAGGCTCCTTCTAGATCAGGAGTGTACTAGCTTCCTTACCTCTGTTATTTACATTGTTTACTCATCCTCTCTGGCTCTGTGCTTAGTTTTTCTACTGATTCTGTTTGAATGCAACAGGAAAATAACATTTTTGATGGGGTTTAGCAAATGCATTCAGGTTATATTGATTAGATATTCTGTCCACACACTTCCCTGTGTGGTACTATGCTCTAATGCCCAACACTACACCCTCAACACCTGGCCGTGTGTGTGTGTGTGTGTGTGTGTGTGTGTGTGTGTGTGTGTGTGTGTGTGTGTGTGTATTATGTCACTGTGCGTGCCTGTATGTGTGTGTGTGTGCTTAAAGTATATCTGTATCCCTGTATATGTGTGTCTGTCTGAACTCACTCTTGTTAGTGCTGCCGCATCTGTGCATTTACAAGTGTCTGCACGTATGTGTGTGTCTATTTTAAGTTGACAAATCGATCAGTATATGTGTTCGTTGTATGTATTTGTTAATGTCTCACGATAATGTATCTGTGCAGCTGTATTTGTGTGTCCGTTTGGATCCTGGTGTACGTGTGTATGAGTTTGGGTGTGCGCCTGTTTGTCTGTTGTCTATGCATGTGTCAGGTATGAACAATCTGTTTCCTTCCCTGCGGCTGAACCTACCAATCACATCCCTCCATCATCTCTCTTCATTACGTATTCATGAGTTTCTGTGTCTGCAGGGCTGTGATTGGCTCTTAATGAACAACTGACGGCATTATCAGTCAGCTAGGCAACAAAATAAGTCAGTCAGTACAAAAGAAACACCAGTCAACCACTGGTACGGAAACATTATTCAACTCAAGCAGAGAGACAGCATACGCCTCAGGGAGGTTGACATATTGGATATTGTCGACTGTATGGTACGTTTGATATGACTCTCATAATGTCTCAAACGTACTTGTGATCAAGTGCATACATCTTGAAATGCTAATTACCATGGATAATTACATCCAAGGAAAAGAGAGCATTTAGCACATGTGGAATATACCATTAAGTTTTTGTGTAAATAAATCCCCATGTCCTTTTCCTTGTCAGGCCTGGCTTAAGAATCATTAGTCAAACTGAATACAGACACACTGCAGGCCTCAGGGGGTTCATATGAGCTCATAAATCTATGGACTACCCCTTTATCATCTTTTATATTATTTTGGGAGCTTGCATTTCACCATCACTGGCTTCCATTGTTGGCTCTGACTCTGCTGTTACTATATCAAAAGGGCTGTAGCACTGGGATCATTACAGTAAGTGTAGCTGGGAATGTACTTGCTTGAATTAATGCAGCTAGTTTGCATAGACACAATCTGGTGATGTTGTGTGATTGCTGGTTTGTGGTTACAAAATAGCTCATCAGATGTGGAGGATGTCTACAGCACTGACAACCGCCCTCACCCACTGATTGTACTCACTAACTGTATATATTACAATGGTGATTAACTCAGTGTAGGCAGAGTTGTATATTGTGCATTGTAGCCCACACACTCATTAATATTTTTGATTAATACCTTTTGCCTAGTTAATGTAAAATTTTAGCCAGTTAGATATTATACAGATCTACAACTAAATAATTTCCTTGAAGAATTATCTAAGTCTTTTATGAATATATTACTCTTTTTTTTTTAATTAAAAAATGCACCATTAAATCATCTGTCTAACTATATGTGTCTACCTATATCCAGCTCTGTCCACTTATATTTGCTGTACACACTGCTCTGCGTGGCCGCCGCAGAATGTCTTGATTTTCATTTTTGCAGCCATGTTAACAGGTTAGAGCGGCGACACAGCCTGCGTCTCGCACACGGATCTAGCCTCAAAGCCGAGGCGCATCGTCTAGGGTTTCGGCATCTCGCCTATTTTTCATGCGTGAAGCGCATGATTCCTAGCAAAAAGAGACGGGGCAATCATCTGCTGATAGTCATATTGACATCATACCAGCAATATTATATAAACCTGACACCTTTCACTATAGTTTCAAATTTCTAGGTTGTATCTAACCATTTCAACATCTGCACATGGAGACATGTACATGTACTATATCGTGAGAGCAGGCGCTCAGTGTAATTATATTATTTCAATAATTTAACAGGTGAAGGGCTGTATTTCAAAAATGCTCTCTCTCTCTTTGTTTGTGTGAGTGTGTTGCTCTGAATGAAGGTAAATAAGGTTGATAAGGTTTATAATGAAAATAAATCAAACATCCGATTATGATGGCCTTTATCCAAAGCAAACTCAATGTTGAAAGATAGAGCTGGTAGTAACAGCGGTGCAACAGAGTCGCAGCAAACACGTTTACTCCTGCAACCTGCAGCAGTTCAGCGACAGTGACAGGTAGCCGTCATGCACGCACTACGCAGGCAGCGTGTCCTGAGCATGACTCTTGTTAAGAAAGCAAATACGTGCATTCCCCAAAATGTCAAACTGTACTGTTAGTACAAGCACTTGCTACTCACAGGCATTAGCACTAAGGCATCAGCATTAATTCAACATCTCTTGCAGCATGGACTGTTTAATTTATGATTCATTAGTAGTTGGCAACTACATCACATCCTCACCATCTCTTTGACTTAAACAGCCAACCAGTCCAATTTAAACCGCCTCAAACCTCACTTCAGCCTGGATCCCTCCAGATGAATCACTTTTCCTCATATCTGCCAGTTAACCACGTGAGTGTTCAGTTTTGAAAATAAGCCAGGTACCTCCATGTTTGGAGCTGGTTTTTAAAATGCTTCCATGATGTATCAGTCCTTGGTGTAGATTATGTGTTACCATAGACAGCAGTAAATATTCGCTTTGCGAGGGGCATCCAGCCCAAAAGCTGATGAGTTCTATTAAAATGCATCATGCGTGTTTGCCTGAATCACCTCCTTAGAGAATGTCTCACTGTTCCACATTACCAGTCTTAAGAAATTTAAAAGCCAGACGGCATTGTGGTTAACAAATAAGTACGACTAAAATAACACAGTCATTGAGCTGGATCCTGCTTTGGGTAACAGGATAGCTGTAGCTTTTGGTATTAAATTTTGAATTGCTCTAATAATAAGAGAATAGAGTTTAGTTTTGGTTTTGTAACAAAATGCAGTTCAGTGTGCATTTTATTTAATAAGGAACAAGAACTGAACTAGTGTCTGTTCTCTTACTGTTAAATTTAGTTCAGTTCTTGTTCATTCTGTTGCTAGTGAAATATAGTTTTGTTAAATATGCAATATTTGAGTTCATAAATATGGTTTACTTAAATGCAGCTGCCCTTCCATCTGTTGTTTGCAGTAGAACTGCTGCTTGTAGGCTAGAATATTAACATGGGCATATTTAACTTTGATGCATATTCACACCGGGCAGGTTTTATGATGCATATTAACAGGGGCTTGATATAGTGAATGAATTTTCACAGACAAAAACAAATTTGACTTTTAACTATTTTTGTCCCAGATTCCCAGATTTGGCTGCTTAATGGGGGAAATACATCTCAAACCTGACTGTAAGACTTTGATCTAGAGCACAGCTTCCCCCGGTTGTTGAAAATAACAAGTCTGTTGATGAACATTCTTAATTTCTGACAACTGGGACATTTTCAAATACAAGTTTAATCTGAAGGCAGCGCTACAATTATGTAATATATTGTTTCTCACCCCGTCTTTTGCTATTGGCACTTTGACTTTTTTTTCTTTATTTGGAAAAATGAGGACTATACCATCCATTGTCAGAAGGACGAAGGCTAAATGCATCTGAAATTGTTGATTTCATGTCTGCAATGCAGTGGAATGGAAAATGTATCAACTATACTTTTATCATAGTTTCTTATTTGCTATATTTTTAAATACAGCTGTCTGTAGTTGTTCCAAATTGTTTGTGAAATGACCTAAAAGCAGTAGAATAAGCGGGGGATGTATGAATCACTGCTCTTAAATATTATAAATTAAATGCAGGGAAAGACGCTTTTTATCTGAGAGATCGCAGATACTGTATCAGATATCAAGCGTGTTCCCCCCTCATTTCGAATAGGTATGACACCAGTGTCAGGAATAATACATTTCATCCTTTGTGTAGGTGGATTCCTGTGAAGTCAGTTAAAGTGTTTTTGCATTCTGTTTATGTGTGCATGCTGCTCAGAGGCTGTTATAAACAGTTGTGATACATGAGTTGCAAAGAGAAAACTCATTAATGGAGAATTTATTAATGAAATGTATTGATTTATATAATGAAATTATAAGAGGTAAGGGAAATTCATATCTATCCATGATTAGTTTGACTTATTGCTAAAAAAAGTGACTTCTCAAAATACATTATGTTCTAAAGCTAATGTGCTTTTTAACCAAACTCTGTTTAAAGGTAAATCACTCTTTTGAAAGGTTTGTGATCAGGAGGCGTCACAGTGAACATTTTAAAGGGAGACAATCTTTACAGCCTTGAATGAACATGATTTACAAACCTTTCGGCTTAAGAAAAGGAGCTAAACCTAAATTGAAAGCAAAATAAATGAATCACAAAACGTAACTTTTATTTTTAGTTACACTGCTGATGGTTACTTGAAAACCCATTGTGTTACTGTATATATCACAATCGCAATATCTGCCATAATAATCACAATATAATTTTTTTTCTTATATTGTTCAGCCCTTTTGTTGACTGTCAGTGTTTTACATGAGGTACAGTATTTCTGTGACAATATCTAGGTCTGGTATCACTTGCAGTAATTTCTGAAAGAAAATGATGTGCTAGCATTTCTTAAAGACGCTTAACGTAGAGAAATGCAAGGATAATTAAAGTACCATACTCACACACATACAGTTGGAACCATATTAAGTTATTATGCTGGTAAGATGCACAAATAGAGTTAATGTTCAGCCACTTTAGATGAGATTGATCGTTAGTACATTAATCGATTTGGTGTAGTGTCAACATGGTAAGTAGAGTGCTACTAACATATGTGCATGTGATTAGCCTCTGTATAACATTAGGACAATTGTTGGCAGATAAATACACATGATCTAATTTAACCATGTCAAATGGAATACCACTGATGTATGTGCATATATGTAGCCACTGTATGACATTAGGATAATTGTAGCACATTAACTCATCTGCCATTTGTCAACATTCAGTGGATTAGTCTAGTCATTATGAAAATGACGTCTGTCAGCCACTCTATCAGACATTCATTAAAGAGATTTGTCACTATACTTTGTCATTCAGGACAAGATATATTTTGTGTTTATATTTTCATTATTAATGTTTGTAATGTATTGATTTATTTTGACAGAGTAGAGCAGAAAAAACTCTAATCTGGAGGGAGTCAAATTAAGATTACCCCAGGGTGTTTTGTTTTTATTATTATTGCATGGAGTCACATACAGCGGTCGCCCACTCACTTTGTCTCTTGTATTTCTATCTTTCCAAGCATACATGCTGAGCTATAGTAACAGTTAGTTCAACATCACTAACCTTGAAATGAAATAATGTCACCCATGTTATAAAACAGAGCCTATGCTGACAGGGATCCCTCTGTCAGTTTGTCTCCTCTTGTCCTTGATTTACTCTGATTAAAGGAACCATTTATTTTCTAACGTACCATTATCTGAATGCTTTGATTACAGAGCTGCATCATTGTCATTTTGATTAAAGCTGCAATTTCCTTTACCAGCTTTTGTTCAGAATATGATGGGGCTTCCAGTAAAACACCTCAAAATCTGATGTATGTGTCCGAGTGACAGAGAGAGAAAAAGATGAAGCTTCTTTATGAACAAATAACCTGAATGTTCAATCATTTTCCCTACATTCTTCCTTCTTTTTGCTTCTGCCTTTCTCTTTTTGTCTCTCTCTGCCCCTGTTGCTGTCTGTTTCCACAATTTTAAAATTTACTTTGCCTTAGTAACTTTATTTTCCACTGTACTCTTCTCTCTCTCAGCATTGTGAGGGAGAAGATTTGCCACTTTTTAAAATTCCTTCAAGGTCTCATTTTTTCCACTTTATCCAATCTGTTTTCTGATTTTTCTTCTCTTTTCTGTATTCTGTTCTCTGCAGTGAAGCGATCAGTAGATTTTAAATCGCGGGGCGTTAAATTATTCCCTGGCAAAGACTCCAGCAACAAGTTTTCAATATGTGAGTTCACATCTTAATGTCACTTTGGCTAATGAACTAATGTGTGATGGTTTGGTTTGGCTTGGCTTGGACTGGCCTTGTTTTTAGCTTTGGTTTTGTTTTGGTTTTGCTTTTATTCATTTTGTCTCTTAGAAAGGCTGTTACATTCAAAACTTTGTGCTTCTAATTATTGACACCCCACAAACATATGGCCTTACCTTTGCAGACAACATTTGTTAACATCAATTCATGGACACATAGTACAAAACCTTCTGATTGACACGTTGAAAATGTGACACTTTTGTTACGCAAATGTGTTGAAAATGCGACAGCCTTTATGAGAGCATGCTCTTGCTATTCTTTACTGTTTGATGTTTTGTATATGTATTTTGGTCATGGTGTCTTGGTTTATGCATGCTTCTTCATGGCTTGCTTTGATATATTTAATCACAGCTTGTTCTGATAAGCTTAATCATGGTTTGTTTTGGCTTGCTTTGGGCTTGTTCAGGGAATGTGTATCAGCTGTTGTAATATTGTTTACTGCCCCCTTCTGTCTCTTCGCCTTTATTTCTTCTCTTCTCTTCTCTTCTCTTCTCTTCTCTTCTCTTCTCTTCTCTTCTCTTCTCTTCTCTTCTCTTCTCTTCTCTTCTCTTCTATTCATTGGGTTTATAACAAAATCTTTCTGCCACAGAGGCTAATGGTCAAATTACAGAAAGGAATATAGTGTATCATTCTAGTTATTAACATATAACGAGTATGATGATCCATAACTCCTCACAGTTAGCAGAAAATTAAAACACTATGGCAGATTTATTAATTACAATCTCTCTACACAATACTAAAATAGGGGGGTTCACACTTAAGTACAAAAAGGTCCCTGTTAATTTAGTGATCTGCTTTTGGAACTACCACCACTTCCTTTAACTTTGTGAAATTCCAAGTCAGTTTGGAAACTCTTTAATTAGACACCCTAAGGTGAAATTATCAAGTACGAGGGGGCTGGTGGTTCATAAGTCATTTGACGTCCCATAATGCAAAAAAAAAAAGAAAAAAAAGAAAATGGTCACACAAACATTATATCATTCCGTTTGAAATCTCTTCAACACACTTACATAGGGAGAACATGCAGAGGAAGCATGAAAAACCTCAAGAGAAAGAGCAATACCTTTGTTACTGGGGTTTCTCTTATTAAAGCTGTCAGTACCCACTTTAACCTCACATATTTTAGATTTATTTTACATCCAATTTCCTCTTTATGTCTTTCTCACTTCTTTGTCTCTTTATAATACTCCTTCTACTCTCTCTGTCTCTCACACATGTATATGCACGTACTCACACATCCTACTTATGTATGAAGGTCAGCTGTTTGTGTGCAACAGATGAAGGAGATATTTATGTAATTTGTCTTTTATCACAACTAACAAACACACACACACACACACACACACACACACACACTTGCACAGCCAGTGGTACATACTCATAAATACCGAACATGCATATGCACATAATTGCACACCTGCAGGGACATATGCAGACACATGCACATATGCACTGATACAAGGACACTAATACAAACAAAACACAAACATGTAACAACATGTACATACACATAGACCCTGCTTGTCTATGTTGTGAATTGGTTTGCATGTTTGCTATTGATGCTCTTTTTAACATATCTGATTTATTTACTCGTCCAATTTGTGTTTGTGTGAGTGTATGTTTATGTGTGAATCTCTTAAATACTGTATGAGCTGCTGGAAAAACACAGAGACACGGTGCAGTGCAGATTCATCAGGTTTCCTGACAGTTTGGAGAGTCATGGTTGAGGTTTGATTCTGCAAGTGTGAATTTGTGTGTTAATTGTCCTGGCTCCGATTGGTTCAGGCGTTAATTTCCTCTCCTCTGACTGGTTTAACTCTGCAGTGAAGCACAAAACCTCTTTGTGTGTGTCTGTCCGTCTGTCGATGCCTATACACATGTTTAATTTCTGTACGTGTGTTTTTGTGTAAGTTCATGTATGTATATGTGTGTGTAAGTGTGTGACTTCTGTGAGTTTTGTGTGTAAGAGTGTGTGCTTGTAGTACTCATACTGTAACCAGTCCCTCTGTTATGGTGTTAATAGTCCAGATGGTCAAATTAGCCGCTCCAACAAAGCAACAAACTATCTACTCTAACAAATACACACACAAACACACACCAACCACCTGCTGGGTTTGCTGATACAGACTGAACATGTACATGCATGTGAGTCGAATAGCCCAGACAGCCTGGGTGGGAGGGTGTTTGTGTGAAAGCAGAAACTGGCAGTATAATCATCCAGCTCGTGTTTGTTACATCTAATTGAGTTTTCTGGCATCAGCATTTTTGTTTGACATAAGATAAAATTGAACTTTAGTATTAGTTTTCACCAATATCTGTTTGCAGCTATAGTACCAGAAAAACACAAAAACAAACTAAAAACTAAAATGGCATATTTAGGGCATATATTTTAAAAACCTAAAACTTAATCAGTGTTCATTTTAAATATTTGAAAAACCTGTAAATTTGGATTAACATTTTTTTTTTTTAAAATTTTGGAGCTGTATGCAATGCAAAAAGACATTGTTTAGTTGTGATGAACAGTGACATATTACAGCAGCAAAAATAACTTATAGACATAAAAGATGACAAAAGCTGGGTGAAGATGAGTTTAAACTGATGGGGTGAAAGTATGCAGAAAACAAAAATGCTGAGTCATGAGGATGTACTCAGAACCCAAATATCATTATGAATTCTTCCACATTCAAACGTAATTTAATCAGACAAAACAAATAAGTAATCAAAAGAACACCGCCACATCGTTGTGTAGTTGCTGCTTTAAAGATAAACTGAATATTGTACCACACCATAGTACGCGATGAGTTGTGTTTCTCTCTCATTTGATCAGTCCATGCATTTGAATATCAAAATACACCATGGGGTATTTTTTTTGCTGTATAGTTTTAAGTAAATAAGTACACCAAGACAGTTTCTCCCCCTGGTAATATTCTACTGACACCAGACATTAGGAAACGATGAGCAACTGAAAAAAACACACTTTAAAATCCTCAGAGTGGCCTAATTTAACTTTCATTGGTGTGAATGAAAGATGAGGGGAACTCAATGATTATTCAAATAATTTTTCTCTCACCCTGATCTCATTTACAAATACGAGAGATCCCGTCATGTGGGGCCCTAAATTGAGTAAAAAAATAGGTCATCAATGGACTGTGGCTCATTAAAATACTATATTACAAATACTTTTGTTGTGTGCCAGCCTTCTGGAAACAGCTCTGTGGCACATGATGGATCATTTTCAGCTTTAAAAAAAAAAAAGCTTTTATGTTTAATGTGTTTAAGCTGGAAAAGTTTTAAAATGAAAAGCTTTTGAATTGGAACAGACTTATTTGTGTTTTCATTCTTTCACTGACCTGACAGCTATGTTTCTTTGGCTTCCCTGAGTAGACACAGAAGCTTTTTATCTTTTCTCTCTGCCCTCATCCACATGCATACTGACACACACTGTCCGTTGCTCAAAGTAAACCCAGCAGCTATGTTTCTTGAAAGTTTTATACCTTTTAAATGCTCAGGAGAAAGAATAGACTCTGAATGGTTCAGGTTTATGGAAATAAAAATTCTATACTGTGGTGTCTTTTAAGGAAACCCAGTGAAATATAGTTGTGGGGTTATTGATATGGAAAAGGAGGCAGGGGACGAAGGCGAAGGACAGGAATACATTAAGAAACCCAACAAGTAAGCAAGAATAAAAAAAAGAAGACAGCAGCAAAAACACTTTAAAAAAAACATGAAAAGAAAGGAAGAATAGAAAAAAGAAATAAAAGCTAGCTACATATATTGTACTACAACAGGAGTTTTATAATTATAGACAGAAAGAGACAAAAAAAAAAAAAGATGCATCGTGTCAGATGTATGTTTGTCATGGTGTCTGAGTCTCAAAGTATTTGTACAGTTTCGTCTGTTGTCTCTGTTCTGCCACTGGGATGTTTGGAGTGTTATTGTCAAGATTAGCTTTCTGAGAGAATTAAGATTGTATCTGGAGTAGAGTGTCGTCCCTGTTTGCCTACCTAACTGTCTAACCCGTCTGTCTCCCTATCTCCTTGTCTGTCGAACCTGATTCTTCCTCCACCTGTTTCCTGCTGCCTGTAAAGTGAATAAGTGACAGGGCAGGCAGGCTTCCAAAACCGAAACTAAAAGTGGAGAGCTCGAAATTTCCTGGGCAAGACTTGTGCTGAATACTATCAATAGAATATCAGGCAGTTGAAGATTCATGCCAGTATGCATTGAAGCAGTTCTTTGGTCTTAATTTGGCAGCAATGTTTATAGCATGGCGACATAATCAAATTCATAATCATAATCACCTGAAACATAAAAAGAAAAGTATTATGTATAACAGTCAAAATATTAAAGTGGTAGTATAAGCCATGCATGCACATGCATGTAGACGAATGTCTGTTTATAAAGGGATTGTCTGTTTGCTTTACCTGTGTAGCTCTACTGTAGGCCATGTCCTTACCGTATCCTAACCTGTCTGTCCCCGAATCTCCACCTGTCTGTCTCTCTGTGTAGTAAATGAAGGCGGTGTAAGACAGGCGTCCAACTCCTGCCCTGACCCAGGAGAGCCAGAGAATGGAAAACGCCATGGCAGCGACTTCAGGTACAATTTGCACTCAATAACATGCACACGTGGACCTAAGATTAAAGGTTTGTATTCAGACATAGAGCATGTGTATGCATCTATACAGATTGAGTGCACATGTGTTTACAAAGATGATTTTCCTATCTATCTGTATATCTGAATCCCTGCCTTCCCACTGTGTGTGTGTGTGCTGTGTGTATGTGTGTGTGTGTGTGTGTGTGTGTGTGTGTGTGTGTGTGTAGCATTGGCAGTGTGGTGCAGTTCAGCTGTGGAGAAGACTATGTTCTTCAGGGCAGTAAAACTATTAGCTGCCAGAGAGTGGCTGAAGTCTTCGCAGCCTGGAGTGACCATAGACCGGTCTGTAAAGGTAAGAAATAGCTCTCGACATGCATCGCCACAAGTATACAAAATTACTGACACCACAGTAATTCATATTGCCAAGACTCTGTGATACCAACACAGAGGAAGAGACTGTAATCATAAATGTGAAGGGACTGTAAGTAAACACTCAAGCACAACTGCCCATGTACACTGCCTCAAATTGTTGCCAGTGTGTTGCCTTGGCCTCTCCTCAGCACAAGTTTGTATTGATCAGGGCTGCGTTTATAGTGGAAAAAATCCCAATTCTGTTTCAAGCCTCTGGCTATAAAATCATGAATCAAAACACTCCGTAATCCAATGTTTGCAGTGTAGTGCCTCACTAACATGCAGCAGTTATATGCTTTCATCAGGGAAGCTATGATAGTGATTGTTCAGGGCCTAAAATGACACCGTTTATCATAAAAGCAGTTCACAGTAGGTAAAGGCTTCTGTAAGCAAGCTCCATGTCTGATCATTATTGGTCAATATATCATATAAATCAAACAGCAATTTGCAATACAGGTTCTAAAATGACACAAGATATGTCATCTGCTCGTACTTACAGTAAAGAGGCAAAAGTGACAACAGATTCTAAAGATTTAATTACACGAGGACAGATGTGTGTTTTTCCTCATTCCTCTAAGTGCTCTGATAATTAACACGTTTCATTCTTCAGCTTTCCACACTGGTTCTGGTTTCACATCTGCCACTGTTTTAGTCTCAGACTTGCAACACACACACACACATGCACACGTGCACGCACAGAGGGACTGAGACAAAGAGAGAGGGCGTCTGTCATGTTAAATGCCAAAGCCGTTTGTCATGTCTCCCTTCACTAGGCTTCAGACTGTGGCTGGAGACACATACTTTAACATAAAAACCAATATTCACTGTGTGTGTGTGTGTGTGTGTCTGTGTGTGTCTGTGTGTGTATGTGAGATAGAGAGAGAAGGAGATAGGAAAGAAAGGATGAGAGAGAGCTACTTGAACAGCTAACTAATAATCACAGAAAAGGAGAAAGATCAGCGGACAAAGGCAAAGCTAAAAATTGTCACACCTACTCTTTCTGCTGAAATTCTAGCTTCTCTGAAATTACTGAAATTAAATCTATCACAATACATTAGCATATGAACACCAGTTAAACTGGGTAATGCAACATTTTAGCAAAAATAAATGTACAGTGTTTGGAACATAACTCAGAGATAGAAATGCTAGTTGAACCAGTTTCAGCTTCACAGTTTTAACCTTACTGTAGGAGGAGCCTCAAGAAAACGCTGAATCCATCCAGGCTTGGATGATGATTTTGTGATGTACCAGCGCTCTTCCACTGTGAGGTCAAAGTGCAAGGTCAGTTACAAAGTTGAAACCTGGGAGTCCGCAGGGATTCAAATTATTGTTTAAAACAAATGAACAGGGTAGATGCTAGTCAGTCATGGGTCCTGCTCTCTTACTCTCTGGTTAAAGGACATAGTCCAACCGCTATCCTCAACTGTTACTCTGGATTTCACCTGTGAATCAGACACACAGGGGACTGATGTTGCCATGACAGCACAGACCCTTGTAATCAGGCAAGATATAACCTAGCCAACACAGTTTGGATATGACTTGAGCTCTGATTGGTCCCTGCCAATCAACCTCATTATCCAACTCATTATCAGAGATATTATAGTGCTGATACCCTTTGATTGGGTCTTTAAGATTGTTACTGGCTCTAAGGTATTCATCATCTCTAAACACTTTATAACGAGCAATTAAGCATAGCCACTGACATTAAGCCAATCAACTCCTGCGTTTACCTGCATGTGGCAATGGGTTTAAGCATAAGTATGATTACCATTGACATTAAAAGTCACTGATGTCCCTTGAAGCAGTAAATGAAAAAGAATGACCGCAGTCACCACAAAACAGAGCCATCAGGCCCCCAGTCAACAGGGATGTTTGAAGGAAAAGGATGTGAGCAGGGTGAGACACTTTCACAGAACTATGCAACTTCTGAGTAGCAGGTCTGTATCGTTACAGCTCTATTCATTTAAAACAAAAGAACACTTGTATTCCCAGCACGAACAACTGTTCAGTGAACAACTTTTTGACAAAACCATGACAAAGTGAACCATCCCGCTCCATGGTTGTTGCTAAGTAACTAGTGATTCTGTGCTAGTTGATCTTTGTTATTCTGAGGATCTCACAATGGAAGGCACTGTTACTCCAGCTTGGTCCCCTAATACAAAATGCATATACTAAATTTTGCTACCCTATCCTAAAAGGCAAACAGTTCATATTTATTGTTTACCATTCATGACATAATTTTTGGCAAGCCTACCCGTACACACATTAAATAATCCACATTCCATGCTTGTTAAGACAATAATAGTGTTGAGAAAGAAGACACAGTTTTTTTCTGTTTGATATTCTGTAAGCAAGTACTGCTGTGTGTCATTGTTATGCAGTATATCTCTGTCCTCGTCTGGTGAAACAGAAAGGTCTGCATCTTCAGAAATCCCATAAAACCCAGAATGACAATATTGAGGTTGCTTGAAGGACAAGATACATGTAAAACTGGGATCATATCTTCTTGACAATAATGCTGAGATTTTGAGCTCTATGACAGTATCACTCAAAAGAAAAAACAGAAAAGCAAAACATTGCAAATATACATTTAAAGCTGTTTTGGTAGCATTGCCTTAGATGAAAAGCATATAGTAGAATATAGAGACTGCTCCTCTGTTTTTAAATCTAGTCACAAAAATCTGTTTCCCCTTAGGGACAAAACGCCAATATTGAAATTCCGAAAATAAAAATGGCCCAAAGGCAAAAGAAAAGGGTTTTTCTAAAGCTAATAGACTGTGAGTAGAATAAACTTTGCTCTTGTCTTTGAATGGTCTGTGGCTCATTAATTAGATAAGCTTTATTTTACCAGTCAGCAACCAGGATATATTATTATCATATCTATTGGATGTAGGCATCCAATCAAGATGTGAAAGGATTTTCTAGGCATCTGACACTCCAGGCTCTATTACACTGAATGCCAGTGTATGCAGAATCATGCATTTTTGCAATTTTAGTAAAAAGAGGAAAAAGTTCCAGCTTGGCAAACGTAGCACAATCCGGAAGGGGAGCTAGCTTGCATTGTTAGGGGGAGGGCTATAGTATCAGCAGGTGGGGTGAAGATGGACTTCAGTAATGGACAGCATCACATCAGTTCATCTCATCTTCTGTGTAAGCTGCAGTTTCTGGCCCCTAACAGAGAACAATGATTGTGGAGCCTGTGGTTATGCAGCACACCAAAATGCTTCCGAAACTTGGAAGCTCTAAAGTTGATTTTAAATGTGAATATACAGAGATACTGAAATTCAGATCATGAATGATACTGAAAGACATATCTACTCAGTTAGGTTGCAACTACAATAAGCTGCAGTACAGTAAAATATATCAAGTATCATTGACTACATTTTTTTCAAATGATTTTCTCTGTATAAACATGGAACCTGTGAGGCAGTGGAAAAATACAGGAGGTTAACTGCCAGTTTTAATTAATTAAGATACCCACAATGTTTGAAGAGGTGGACTGAGCTGGTGGAAGTGCCGGTGCATGTCCATACCAGAATGTGTAAGCCAACAAAAGAAAATTGTGCTGCATATGCATAAACACAACCTAATTTGCACCACTCCACCTTGGCATAAGTATGTTGATTTGGAACCATGAAATTACCTAACAGACGCAAGCACAAAAAGTATGTACTTGATCCCAATGAAAATGGCCTTTTGCCGCTTTTTACACCTCCACTTGCTTTGCAGGTGCATGAAAATAAATAAAATTTTGAAATGAGTTCAACAGGTAAACTATAATGGGAGTGCAGAACAGCCATGATTGTGTTTCATTACAAGTACATTTGATTGTCAGTGAGAAAACATTGTGTTCTCTAAAGTATGATGTCCTTATTTAGCCTATTTTGTTTCATCGTGTTAAACAAAAATGGAATGAGAGAAAGGCTGTGTCTAGCTGAACACAGTTCAGATTTGACCTTTCCATCCACACCAGCCAATAGCCAATGTGGAAACTCATGAATAACATTGAGAGAGGCAATCTGTCAGGAAGCATCAAGCCAGCTGACTTATTAAAGGGTCATTTCTGTCAAAACACTTGAATACAGCTAAATGTGTCTATTGAAACATTAGAGAGAACATAAATTGAATGTATCGTGAAAATTTGCCCTTTATATCGCAACAGCGAGCCAACAGAAAGAGACAGATTAGAGAGGGACAGAGTGTTAATCACTTTATTAGATACAATAAAACAATTACAAAACTTGATAAAAATAAACAACAAAAACAGCCATCAAACTGCAGTGTCCTTCTGTCCACTCCTACAACACTTTATGAGTGAGAGAGAGAGCGAGAGAGATTGTCCATGTGGCACCTTGATTAATGGACAGATGGCAAGGTCACTGAGCCAACTCTCCCTCTCTCTCTCTATCTCTCTCTCTCTCTCTCTCTCTTGCTTTCTCTCTCTCTCTCTTTCTGTGTGAGTGTGTGTGACAGAGAGAGAGAGAGAAGTCGAGGGGAGTTCAGTTGATTTGCTCAAATATACTCAATGAAGAGTGCTACGTGTCAGCCTGACGCACACATACACACGCAAGTACATGCACATGTTGACGTAAAATTGGAAACAATGAAAAGGAAGTAAGAAGAAGAAAGGGCAGAAATGAATGTGTATACACACTGTACAACAACTACACTAAATGGCACTGTGACATTTTCACATTGTCACAGTGTCAATCACAACTGCACGTGTGATTGAGTGTGTGTGTGTGTGTGTGTGTGTGTGTGTGTGTGTGTGTGTGTGTGTGTGTGTGTGTATGTGTGTGTGTGTATGTATGTGTACCCATTAAAGCTCTAACCATAGCGAGGGACATGGGAACAATGTGTGCCAGCTTAATGATGTCATCAATCATCCTCTGTGTCCATTGGTCAATCTGTCTGTTCCTGTAGGCAGTCTGTTAAAACGGCAAGTTTGGCTTTCCTGCTAAACCAAATCAAATCAAAACCATGATCTAAGCCTTAGTGTGACCACATTAACTTTATGAAAAGTTCTCACTCAAAAACTCTTATTTGGTCGAAGTGTATTTTACTGGTGTAAACGTTTTCTGACATTGTAATATTCATCCAAACTCAAATTTGCTAGACTTGTGGGTACCATATAAAACTTTGAAATACAATCCAGGCAAGGACTGCCTGTGATTAAAATTGAACGTGATTGCCTGACAAGTAATATTTGTATCCTTGTCATCGACATAAAAATAGAAGGTACCCTCTAACCCTTTTTGTCAAAATCGAGATTTGATGATTTCATTTTAGCTTACCTGTCTCATTCGTTACACATCATCCTTGTCAAAGTTACTTTAATGAGAACTTTCTTTTTATGGGGATTGTTCTTTAATTATTAATTTACTTTAATCATAAACTTCCTTTGATGAGGAAATTACCATCATAAGCAAGTTAACCATTCTTTCAAAATCACCTTACTCTTGGCTTGTAGGCTTTTCGTGATGAACTGGTAGATTATATGCACTGTCAACAGGGCATGCCATTAATTTATCTTTGATGACATCAAAAAGTTGGCCATCTTACAAACTAGCACTGAAACCAAACATGCATTTGCACCAAGAGGACATTGTTCCTCCAGAAGTGCTCCATCTCAAAATCAGCACATGAATTTTGTACTTCTGAAAACTCATGCGTATGATTTGGTTTTATTTTCTTTCTGACTTACACCCATCTCCAGCACACAGTTCTCTTTATGCACTCTGTTTGGGGAGCAGGGTCGGGCACACAATCTGGAACAGGTAGGGGTTAAGTGTCCTTGGTATGCTTCAGCAGGGTTTGCCGTATGGGTGACTGAACCTGAGGCTTCCACTGGGGGGGCAACTCACTAACCGCAAAGACCATCCTGCTGAGAAAACAGCCCAGTTATGGACCTTGAGTGTGAGGCAGAGATCGGACTGAATGAGACACTTATGAGTTTCTGCTATGCTAGAATGGGGAACTAAGTTAAAACACTGTGAAGCTGAACAGTGTTGAAATTCATACTCAAAAGCATTTCTCAAAGAAACCTTCCCAGTGCTTATTGGGTGTGTCAGTTATACTCTGAAGCCATAAAACAAAACTTTGGAGAACTGTGAGCAAGGGCATTGGAGCTACAGCATAAGCTTTGGCAATGTGACCCTTGCCTGAAACATAATTTAATTTTGGTCGCCTCCCAATGGTTTGTGTGGGTATGCATGTTTGTGTCAATTTGCTAGAGTGAGAGAGAGAAAGTGAGAATCCTGGGGGAATCCAGTTGATCTGAATATATAAACTCAAAAGAGGATATGTTGTTACACACAAACACACAGAAACACACACACACACTCTCTCTCTCTCTCTCTCTCTCTGCCCTCCCAGCCTAAAGTATTCAGTTAATCTCGCTCATGATTCCAACAATATGCTTTTAGTACCAGATAGACCTCATCAAAATTTTAATTTAATCTAGAATTCATTATCACTTCAATGATAGTGTGGCCCTTTTGGCTTCAAGCCCTCTATACTGTGTGCCAGTATAAATAATGATGAGAGGGGGAGAAAGAGACACAGAGACAAAGTTACACAGACTGACAGGCAGGCTGTCAGAGTGAGTGAGACCACCATTATGAAAATATTCCATTACAAGTGATAGTCCTACACTCAAAATCTTACTTAAAGCTGCTGACTGTGTTTATATTACAATGGGTGAAAGGATTATGTGTAATCTAAAAGGTGTCACGGTGACACACCTACAGAGAATTATGACCAGGCTCTGCAGCTCTATAGATCTTATAGCTCATTGTGTTTTTTTGTGGTTTATTTGGCCACCAAACTCAGCTCTCATCAACCACAGGAGACAAAAACCCTCTGACACTGTCTGTACATTATCTGCAACAGCAGAAAGAGAACTTATAAACAGAGGGGGAGCATTTAGCCACTAAAGAGCTAGATAATTCCACCAGGCATTGGTCGAGACCAAAACAGAGCTAAAAGTAGCATTAGTTAGTGTACATACCCCAACTACTTACCCAAGACCAAATAAATGCTAATTGCTTTGCGACTGTTGGATGTGTAAATATGCAATTATTTACCAACAGCATGTTCAGCATAACAGCTTTATAAGATGCTAATGTGCTAACCTTGTTATAAAGTCAGTTATAATGTGGTGAGGGAATATCAGGAATATTCAGTATTATTATACACTATATTAACTGATTGGGTTATTACTTATGATGCATTAATATGTAAGTAAAACATACAAAAGACACAAGAGGAGACACGAAGAAAAATGGAGAGAAAAAGAGATGGACAGATACTAACAGCAGATGACAGAGTACACTGTGAATCATGAACTGCAGACAATGGCTGACAGAGGGACCAAGACAGCGTGAATAAAAAGCACAGAGAGAAAGACAGAGTGAGCGAGAGACGGACAGATGCAGGCCAAGAGACGGATGGAGTTTAATATAAATTATGGGATGTTAGCTCCTCTGGTAATTCTAGTGATAACTCTCTCAGCACTATCGCTATAGCAACACCGTGCCCATTCTGCTGTTGGCACGGCGATGGACTGGCCATTCGTTCAGGCCACGCTGATTGAGCTGTCAATGTACACACATACACCCACTGTTACTAAGATACACGCTCTCTTTGAGACATGCAGATAAATCATTTCTCATGTGCAACTCAAACACACACCCACTTCATCTCTGTGTATCTATCAGTTTATGAACTGCAGTGAGCTGAGCACAAGAGAAGGTCATCTCAAGATGCATTGAGAATTAGAGAAACAAGCATCAACTGGATTCAGTCATGGGAAATTCAGGCAGAGATCCAGGCGGCGAGAGAGACAGGGAAACAAACACAGAGAGAGAGAGAGACAGACTACAGAGATATAAGGTGTCTCTAAGGTTTCTTGAACTTGTTCTGACACTCTCTTACAGCATCTCATGGACACACCCCATTACACACACAAAGAAACGCACACAAACACACTGTGGGGTATGACTCTTTTACTTGTCCCTTGCTTTCATTCTGACCACGATGTCACAGAAGCAGCCATGTGTGTGTTTATGTGACTGGGAGCATTTGTAAATATGCGCTTCTGTGAATTGTGTGTGGATGGTGAGCATGTATGAAGTATGTTTGGATACACGTCCATTATGTATTTGTACACACAAATCTCCTGTCACACTGCTAATTGTATGTGTGTGTGTGTGTATGTCTGTTACTTTGTAGTGTTAAATGCATTTGTTTCTTGACTGTGCAGTACGTGTCAGTGTGTGACTGGATGTGGTGTGTCTATGTAAAATGTGACCATATAAACGTTTGTGCTCATGTGCTTTTATTTTTTGTGTGTGTGTTTGTGTGTGTGTGCGTGGCTGTTAACTGTACGTGTTCTTATGGCCTACCACTGAACAAACTAATTAAGGAACAAATGCTGCTTCAACCCAACCAGAAAATTACTTCCCAACTCTAACAGGACGACCCAAGGACAGAAAAGCAGGTTCCCTATCACATCAAGTCAGAACACACAGCCTAATAAAGGCTTAGCTGGTTTATCGAACAACTAGCATGTGTCATTTTCAACACCCCACTGAGTGTAACTTCAGTATTAGTGTATTACTTTCCAGCACACAAGTGTTGACATACAGGAATATTCTTCTATGGAGTTGCATAGAGAATCTCCACTCAAACCACACCGTGATACACTTTTAGACCTTTGGTCAACCGGTCAAGCGTCATTGCTCACTGTAAGATGTGTGTTGTACCAAGCTGCACTATAGATGTTTTACTTCTTTAAAAGATGGAATGTAATTATTACTCAGCTGGTAGATGGAAGTTGTTGACTTTCAATAGATTTTGAGAGTAAATTGCTGGTGAGTCTCTCTATCAGTCAATACTGCAACTCTTGCTAATCCTGTGGTATTTCACAGCCAATAGCTTCCAATTAAGTACTTCTATCCAGGGAGATGTCGCTGACAGTATCAATAACATCTATCCGACCCTCTTCTCTTCTCTTCTCTTCTCTTCTCTTCTTCCTGTCACCACACCCTTTCTTTTGATCTCAGCGTTGTATTAGTGTCACTTTTAATTGTTCTTCACTGGATTACTACTGTCACCCACAAGTGCTATATTTTGCTGTTTGATTTATTCTGAGAACATTTGTTTAAGCATCACCTAAATGGTTTACTTTTGAAGGTAATTGTCTCTATTGTAGTGCAGTGACCCCATGATGTACAATTTCCTTTTGCTAATATCACTCACAGTTGCTACTAATAAAAATGACCTTATTTTTCTCTGTTCACAGTGAAGACATGTGGCAGTAATCTTCAAGGTCCATCAGGAACCTTTACATCTCCTAACTTCCCAATTCAATATGAGAGCAACGCACAGTGTGTGTGGATAATTACTGCTTCAAATCCCAATAAGGTAAATATCATTCTTTCTCCCTTTATCTCTGTCTGTCTAACAAACTCTGATATTCATATTGTTGTTGTTGATTAACATACATTGCTATCAATCATTTCTAAATCTAAATGGATATATGAATATGACTTTTTGATTTGTTTATTGTATTAAAACATAGCTTATTGTCAAGTTACTCTCTGCAAGTATACCCAAACACTTAGAATATGACAATAACTCCTACCAAAAGGGGAATTTAAATCAGAAAGGTGAGAGATGGTGTGGAAGTGGTGCTTATGCAAGAGCAAGAATAGGGAGTGCATGTAGTCTTCAAGTTGTCTTCCTGAACTAGCTCCCAGGCTTTGCTCCATTTGAATTTCATGCATCCAATCTAATTTTAATTGATATAACACAGCACATCTTACAGGCATTTACAAAGTTAGTTTAGCAGCATTTTTACATAATTGAAATGTGTTGATAATAATTCATGTAGGAGGTACTGTAAATTATATGCTAGTCAGGGCATATCAGTGTCGAATTCTGCGTGATTGGTTAATCCTGCAAAGGGGCAGATGATAGGCTGGAGGTCAGATGGATAGCTGCGATTGGTTGCTTGATGTCCCAGGAGAAATCTGATTGGTATTCAGGAGACACATCCTTATTCCTCTCAGGGTCACTGTGGTGACCGCTCTGTCGTCAATGGCAACACCTGCGTCAGCACCATAGGGACACACATACACATATGTGCACCCTCACATGCGCGCGTAGACAGACTTTTTCATACATGTGTGATGAAACACACACTGTAGTTTATTTTTTCACCCACACAAATACACAACACACACACACACACACACACACTTTGTTGCTTTGATCTTGCTCAAAAACTTTCTCTCTCTCTCTCTCTCTCTCTCTCCCTCTCCCCCTCTGCCTCTCCCTCCCTCTGTCACTGCCCAAGGCCTCTGGTTTATGGCCTGGAGCAATACATTCTCTGTTGAAGGCTACAATGTGTATGTGTCTGTTGAAGGCTACAGTACTAATGCCCTTCTGCACTCTCTGGAGTGTGTATGTATACATGTGTGATGTGTGGGAAGAAGTTGAAAATGAATGTGTATGTATTATGTATGATAGTGGATGTTGCCGAACATGTTGGTTAAAACAAAGACCAGATCAACTGTGGCTACATCAAGTCATATTTTATAGCCCTTTATCTTAAAGGCTTTACAGATGGCATCTTTCCATGTACTTTAATGTTCAGTACTATATCATGTACATGTCATGCGCTATATTGCATCACATAAACAGTATGTCATGGACTATACTGAATCATATGCATGCCCTTTATCACCACATCATATATATAAATATGTACAATATGTCATATGCCATATTGAATTATATGCATGTCATGTACTGCTCCACACAGTATACGTCTTGTATGACATAACATCAAACTAGAGGCTTGGTGAGTCTGTAAATGTGTGCAGTTTCTGACCTGAGGAGTGTGGGAAGCCGTTTAGAATCACAGACGCAGTGCATCAGGGGCTAAGACACCTATCACACAAACCACCACTTGCCTGGTTCAGCTTTCTCTTTAACCATTGCCTCTTTCACTCTGTATATACTCACTATATACCATCAATAAAATGCAAAACATTCCAAAACAATATTTTTAAAGAATAATAAGTAAATAAATAAATAAAAAGCACTTAAAGGGGCTGTAGTGAAACTCAGTGTGTAGTGTAAGTAAAGGAGAACCAAACATATCCAAGTTGCATTGCTTCTGGCCAAAATCTGAAAGTTTAACCCAGGGCTATGGCCACATTCATCAGTTAGGCGTTTATAGAAATTTTGTATGACAGAGAAGGAGTAGGAGAAGGAGGCTTATAAATATACTAAGCCTATTTAGAGCCAGATGAAGCTATAAGGCGAGGGAAAAAGAGATGATCATCACAAAAAAGTGACTAATCTTTAGTTTGGACCATCTCCCATATCATTCATTTTTCATCTGTCTTGGCAAGTTTTTGTATCCGTGCGGGACACCTGTGAAGAGGCACATGCGAGAGCAGTCATATTAGCTAAATCGTGAAGAAAGTCAACCTCCATTTTCATCTCCCTCATGGATTAGCATCTTTGGTACAATCAGACTTGTCTCATTGCCATGAGATCAGTGTCATTGCTTGCTGGTGGATTTTTGGCTGAATTTAAACAAAAATGCTTTAAAGTCTGTGAAGTCAGTAGCATTAATCAATCAATTTGACGATACAGTTTTCCAGAAATGTTGTGTATTTAATATTTAGAAATAGTACAGTGACATGAGGTACGATTTAAAAAAAGAAATCCAACTATGATGGACTTTTTCAGTTATTTGCTGACTTTAATGTACATTTAATGTGTTTTACTTTAACAAAGTGAATACTAACCGATTGGTACATATTTGTTTAATTAGAAAGGGGCATCAAAGATGGTAAAGGCTTAAAATAAATCACATACATGGCTTTTATGTCACAATGTTGACAATGTTTAATGAACCATTTCAATGTTGCAAAAATGGTTTGGTGTACACATATTGAGATATACAGATATTCCAGTAAAGGCTTTGGACACGGTCACATTCCAGTGTTTGTAGGTTCACTGTGGTTTAGGAACTCACATTCTGTCATTGTTCAGTAGGAAATTGCAGATCCAGAGAAGCATCTAGAGGAGTAAAAGGTAATTTACTAGGTTCAAAAGCAGGCTTATGTTGTGCAGGTGGCACAGGCAAACAAACAGTGGGGAATTGGCAGGTGAACAACAGGTAACAGGCGAGAATGGCTAGAACAGAATGAGAGCACTGATGATCTGGCACACTGGCAGTAAAAAGCTGTCCTCAGTTAGGAGGCTGATGAGGGAATGAGGGGCAGCTTAGCGGGCAGGTGAGTGGTCAGTTGATCTCCTGAGGAGAGAAGGCAAAAAAAATAGACAAATACGCACTGGGAAAAGGAGAGAGAGTCTGTAGCTGAAGAGGGGGGAGATGGGGAAGAGGGTGATGGTGCAAGCAGCATAACACATTCAGAGTAAGGGAATAGTCCCAACTGAGCCTGCCTCTCCCACTAGCAGAACATCTCTTTTTTTATTGCTTGTACATGTCTCTCCCTATTTCATCCTGTACTCCCTTTCTCTCATTCCCCCTGTCTCATCCTTCTTTTTCTCTCTTTTTTACACTGCCCATCCCTCCTCCTCTCTCACTCCCAGAGGGTCTGTCCTCAGAATTACCCAGATTCTTCATTAAAGAGCTCTGCCTGAAACCATCAAATTACTATGGAAAGAGGAAGAATAAAGAGAGGGAGATGGAGGAGGGAACTTGAGGGGAAAAGTCTGTTTTCACTGTTTCACTCGTATCACTCTCTCCATTACACCCTTTCCCATACATATTCCACATTTCTTACTGTCTCCCTCTCATTCTCTGAAAGTAAAGAGATACAGAGTTTCTTCTCTGTGTCTCTTTCTGTCAGCCCCATTCCATCCATCCTTCTCTTAATCTCTCTCTCTCTGCCTACCCTTCTGCTCCCTCTCTCTCAGGTTAAGTGTTAATGGGGTTCTATAGCTCTCTGATGTTATTGCTTCATTTAGTTTTGGCAGAATGAGCCTTTAGAGCCAATTCATTCTCTCCTGTTCTCATTTAACCTTGGGGATGGCAGGACAGGAAGGCCATTACTAGACTTCTTCTCTTCTCTTCTCTTCTCTTCTCTTCTCTTCTCTTCTCTTCTCTTCTCTTCTCTTCTCTCATCTTCTCAAAAATAAATCTGCTGTACTATTTTCTCATTTTTTTCCTGCTTTTTCTCTTCCCCGTCAGTGAGCCAAAGCATTTTCTTCACATCACCTGTTTATGATGTGTGAGATAAGATGAAATTTGTGGCAATTTCATGTCTACTCTATATGTCTAGCTATTTTCTTAGTTCATTAACACAGTATACAGCTGCTCCGTTATATATATTGACAGCATTAAGTATGAACTGGCTAGGCATAACTTCATATGCATTTGCATGCAGAGTGCCATGTATAACACATGGATATAAGAAGACTGGATTTAAGACAAACACAAAAAAGTGTAATATCATGGCATTCAGAAAGAATAGAAAGTTGCACTTTTGATTGGACTTTCTTTGCACTAATTTACAGGCAGTGAAATCAGAAATCAGATATACAATCTGAATCCACAAGGCAGAAATCACAAGACAAACAAAATCACTGCGCTGGCTCCTTTAGCTCACTGTTAGTCATTAAAATGGCGTGCGCCTGCATCTTCTTGACAGGATGAACAGCATAGCACTTTTTTAGGGTTCAGGTTAAAAAATGTTAAACATTTAGTAAAAGAGAACTGTGACTCAAATGCATTTTTCAGTAGTTGCATAGCAACAGTATAAGCCATGCATAGCCTTTCCCACAGGTTCCTGTTCAGAGTTGGTTTCTGGTGGGTTCAGCTCAATGAAACAGAAGTAAATGGAAAAACACTAAGTTGCAATAGACTCGAGCCATCAGTCTTCATCAGCTAATGGCCAGCTCTCGTCACACTGGCACAACTTATACCATCTAGGCAGAAGCATGTTCAAGGGGAGTGACGAGTGGCATAGGGTTTACTGTAATGCTGTCACAGACAATCTGTTATTCCCCGGGCCTGTCTGCGCCCGCTTTACATCACTGACTGCGTCGATCACCAGGTGTTCCAGATATTCCTACAGTAAATGTATCTTCAAGGTATCCCTAGATCTTATTATGATATGGGTAGGGAGCCTCCCCCACCTCCTTGTCTCCACGACAACCAAAAGGAAGTGCTTTATCAAGCAGAAATTCAATTCTGTCGCCTCATTGGCTAGAAGCCATAGATGGATGGAAAGAAGGAATGCAGCAGCCAATTAGAAAGAGAGAGACAGGGAGGATGACAGCAAGAGAGAGAGAAAGACAGAGAGATGCAAGGGACAGAGAGAGAGAGAGAGAGAGAGATGGATGTTTGCATGAACACCAACCAATTAGAGGAAAGGAGAAATATGTAGAGTGTTCAGTTTCATCTATCACACACACATATGCACACACACACACATACACACACACACACACACACACACACACACACACACACACACACCACACACACACACCACACACACTGCACACTAAAAGAGATATACAACACACACATAAACACTAACCCACATACTGTCAGTAATGAGGTTCCAAATGGAGTTGACTTCAGTGCAGTGCTCACATTCATACACACACACATAGACACACATGGGCTCAGTGTAATGTAGTTATATCCCTGCTGTGTTTAATGCTGTGTGAACAGTGCTGATGTGGCATTAGGGTGTTCTGTAAAGGATGCATACAAAAGATAGCTGGACCACTTTTCATCAGTGGAACACACAGACCCTCGTCTGTTTTAAGAAACCGCATGGGCGAACAAGGTTGTTTTGTTTCTTGCCACAGAACCCGAGGAGGCTGGATGGTTTCTAATACCTGTCCAACTAACAGACCTTATTTCTCATGTTTCACATCACATGTTATTCAGTACTTGCCCCCTTTCATTTTCTTTCTTCAGCACATTTGTTTGAATTTTTTTGATGCTTTCATTCCCCTCATCCCTTTTTATTGGCCAGAGTTCTTTTTCACCTTTATAGCAAAAAAACACTGTTGAGGAAGTACACCCCACTGTGTGTTCAAATGTAAATCAAATAACAACTTTCAGCTACTAGAAAGGGCAAATTTTCTCTTTTTAGACTTGCAGATGAATGGCAGCTATATTAGCACAGCATCTATTCACCACTGTGACTTCATACGAACCTTCAGGAATATTTTCCAGTTGTGAAGCACCGGTTGACGTTCTTGAGGAAGTCCAGAGCTGGTGTCAAAGCTACATAACCACACTGAGATGAAGCATGTATTTGTCTTGAGGGGTTTGTTTGTAGCTTGTAAAATATTCATACATTCACACTTTTTCTTTTCATATTATGATGTTGATGAACCCAAAAGACTAAATGCAGGAAGAGATCCAAATCACCTCCACTTTTTAACATGTGTCAGGAGGTAGCATCTTCTTTGCTGGTAGGCTACTATATTAGAATCAGTAAAAACATCACCTGTAAGCGAAATCCCCACACAAACCAGCATTTGTAAACCTCAAGCACATTAAGTGTGCTGTTTAAAAGGTAATCTATTCTCCATGTGCATACATTAATGCTGCACCTGCAGAATTTCCTGCAATGGTAGCCTCACTAAGATAACTATAGAAGTGAGCCTATAAAACATAAATGTACTAAAAATTATGTTGCCACAAGAAATGAAAGAAAGTATCCAACATAGAATTTTAATGTGAAACGATACATCTTTCTTTAAGATCTGATCTTGCTTTTTGATGATACTGTGGGTGTTTCAGAAAAAAACACACAAAAAAAACCATCATCACATATACTGGTGCACATTATTTTTCTGTCAGACTTGCTGTTGTATTGAAAGCCTGCTTTGGGCTCAAAGGAATAATGTGATAAGTGTGAAAATGGTGACTATGTAATCACAGGAATAGACACATTAATCTCCACCTAGATGTGCCTGTATGTGTGAGTGTGTTTCTATGTGTGTGCTTGAGTGCCGGTGTGCGTGCGTGTGCTTGCTAGAGAGAGTTTAGCAGGTTTGTAGGTAATGCTTTAATCCAATCTGCTGCCTTACATGCCGATAAGACTGAGTCAGCATTGTGAGCAATGGGCAGACCACTGCTTCATCTTTGTAGCTCCCCTCGTTTAACTCCTTTCCAGTCACATCAGGTGATGTTGGTGCTGGGGCTCTCCATCTTGCTTAATTTTATTGTGGTATGGCCACATCGGTTGTTGTTTCACATGTGGACTTGATGTCGGACAAAACATTAGTCTGCCTTTGCTGCCACAAGCTACATCAAAAACTGTGGTAGGTCCTAGTTGTGAGTGAAATAAAAATTAACCCCATGAACAAGAGTAAATCAGGCAACACTGCCACCAGATAAGCAACTGAACAGCAGGTAAGGGAAAAGGCGTAGTCACTGTTTTTGTGTGCTCGGTTTTTCGTTTGTTCCCTCTTTCTTCACAGATTCAGTGATTAAGGTAATAGTGAGGATAAGCTGTTTACACCTCAGCATGCACATGGTGGTATCATGTTCCCAGGTTATTTATGATGTCTGTCTCAAACAGAATCTTTGAATACAAAATACAAAAACCGCTAGGAATATGTGCACTATTAACACCCCAGCATGCAGATGATTCAGACTTGTATGATTTCTTTTTTTTTCTTTTTTTCTTTTTTTCTTTTTTTCTTTTTTCTTTTTTTCTTTTTTTCTTTTTTCTTTGTGGAAGGGGGGAGGGGGGTTGAAGTCCTCCAGCAGAATATTGTATCTGGAAATCTGAAAACTCCTCACAAGGAAAGAGGAATAGGAGGGAGTTTCGGGAAAGTGAGCTTTCCCCTCAGGGTCAAGTCAGAATTCTAGTTTGAAATATTCTAACACTGCACATTGCTAGCATCAAAGATTCATTATCACCCCCCCAACCCCCCCATACTCCTCTCTGTTGCCTCCTCCTTTTCTCTCCTCCCCTTTTCCATCTGCCTCCATCTCCTTCCTTCTGTCTATGTACTCCCCCCTTTCTGTCTCGCTCCTGCTTTATTTCTCTTTTTTCTTCCTCCTCCCCTCAGCTTTTCTCTCTTCTTTTCTGCCAAATATGTTTCTCTCTGGTCTTAGATGAAACAGAAAGTGTTGCTTTAATAATTCCTGATCAGAGTTTTGAGCTGTGTGCTGATTCTCACAGCTTCCGGTGCACTGTAGGAGGTGCTCCTCATCTCTTCCGTGTTCCTTATGCTGTGTTGAATTAAGTCACACCACATTGTGAGGTGCATTAATGAATTCTAATGATTCACCTTTGGTCTAGTTTAATTCCACGAGAGCAAAATGTGTCTTTGATATGGTCATAGGTGAAAGTCTAAACATAAAAACAGCTATGGAGCATATGCTGGTTATGATTGGGATCAATGCAGAGCAATATCATTTTAAACATATATTTTTGACATTATTCTAATTTATTTCTTGGCCATACCCTCCTCTTTTCAATAGTTTTTTTGTTGTTGTTACTTTTATTACTTTCTTACTTACTTTTATCATTTTTTCTGTAAATCTATGCTCAATGCTTTTCATGCATTTACCCCAGTCTATTTAACCGCCATATTTCAGAGTTTCTGTTGAAAAAATGGGTCAAGCTAAACTGACATCTTCAATGAGTCTTAGGGCCACTATTAGGACATTAGTTACATCATGAGAATAAAGTCACAATTTAAATAAAAATATGTAATATTATTCGGCAAAGTTGTAATGTTTCAACAATAGAGCTGGAATTTTACAAGACATTTTACTGTTTTTTTTCAGTGGTCCTAATACTCTGTAATAGATATCATGGCCCACTTCTACATCCTCTAAACTGATGGTACTTAACCTGGGATCATTAAACAAATCCCCATGCACTGTAGGGTTTTGGTCTCTATAATGTTTGTTTGTTTTCAGTATGTGCTTTCTTCTTTTTCTTGTGGTTATTACTTTTAGAAGCACTGACTTTTGTAACCATACGCTTAAATACCAGTCTTTTGATTTTGACTGGGTCGAACTGAAAGTGTCTTGAACCTGATATGTCTGTGTCTTTTTTTCTGTGTGTGAACTGTAGGTGATCCAGATCAACTTTGAAGAGTTTGACCTGGAGATAGCCTATGATACTCTGACTATAGGAGATGGAGGGGAGGTGGGAGATCCTACAACTATACTGCAAGTGTGAGTATTACACTGTCCTTTATATACTCCAATTAATTTTCTGTGAAAAGTTTTTTTCATGTCCAAATCAAGCATAGAGAGTGTCAAATGGAATACAGTAAAACCCTCAAAGAGAAACAATTTAGAATTCATAAATATTTAACTGCTGTATTATTCATCTGTGAATCAGAGGTGGCAGATCCTACACTGTATCATACCTCTAACAATGCCAACATGCGTGGTGGTGGTGGTTAGTAGCTGTTCTGAAAAAAACACATTGAAAATTCCAGAGGCAAAGAAGTATCACTGAGATGTTGTACTGTAAAATGCAATAAAAAAAATAATAATAATGAAAAAAACCCACAACAACCGTCAAATTAAAAGAGGTACTTAAGTAGAAATACACTCAAAGCATCACCCTGGCTTGAAAATCATGCATAATAAGTTCAGTTACCGTCCTAGAGCCATAATAACTAGATACATACAAAGCAAGGTCTGTCGTTGTACAAGGCAGCCCATCGCAACAAAGCGATCACTAAAGTAATGTTGTGAGATAAACTGAGAAATGAATGAAATAACTTTGAGAAAATGTGCTGCCTTTACTAACTCTTTGCATTTTATTTCGGTGATTTCATAAAGCACATTGTGATTTGTCTCCATAAGGACCAGCTGGATTCATAAGCAGCAGCGCTATTGTTAGTTTATGAAACTGTAAAGTCTAAGTGATCAGAGTAAAAACTACCACTGCTTCTATTCTGTCCACTTTCATTCTAGTTCTTGATGTAAGCCGTCAGTTGCCAGTTGGCTTGAAATCCTCCATCATCGTTGTTGTGACTGGTTAGATCGTAAAACAACAGTCCATTATTTGTGTTCCTTTTAAAAAGTTGAACTGTTCTTGAGTGTGAAAGCGATCTGCTGTGCCCAAAAGGATAACAGATGCAGAGTCCTAAAAAAATTGATGATTTCAGTTCACTTTGCATATAGTCACTATTCGCTTGCACATCTAAAAGGCGCTGGCACGCTGAAAAAAGGTCGGATAGTATGAATGAACGATGAGAAACTTGCATTCAGTTCTAGCGCATTATGCTGCAGCAATTTGGTCACATTCAGCAGCAGCACTTGAGAATCTGATTATGACTGTGATTGCAGTGATGAAAATGATACTTACTATATAATGGCAGTTACGATGATAATGATTTAATAGTCGTGCATTTTGTGCTCCAGCCTGTCAGGTAGCTTTGTTCCTGACCTGATAGTCAGTATGACCCACCAGATGTGGCTTCACCTACAGTCAGATGAGAGTGTCGGATCTATAGGATTTAAGATCAACTACAAAGGTAAGTTATGAGCATGCAATTGAGTGAAAGAGGGAAAGTAAGTAAATCAGCCCACTTACTTTTGACTCCGTCTAATTTTGCTTCTCTTTATCTTAGCATGACACAAACATTTTAATCTTTTTTTTTTTTTTTAAAGTATGTCACAGATAAACTTTTAAGTTGTTTTATCACTAAGATAAAACAAGAACATCAGGAAAGTGTTTTGCTCCCTGCCTGTGGTCCTGTTCCATTCTCTCTTAGTCAGGTTGCTTAATGATGAGCTCTTTAAAGCAAGTCACTCGAGGGAAATCTTGGGAAATGAAGGGAAATTCAATGTGCCATTATCCTGCAATTATGACTTTTGTCCGTAGTGGCTGCTGTTTAGTAAACCTGCAGTCATTGTCTCACTTTGGATCTAAACTCACTGGAAAACTCCATTGCATTCTGTGTATTCAACAACTTTGAGGAAATACATTAACTAAGAGCTACTAAGATGCTTGCAGCAGAGATGTAATAGGCTTGGAGCCAGTGCTGTCATCTCTTAAACCACAGAAGTTTACAAGGTCAATACTCGTCACCATCAATCAGTCCAGCAGTACAGGGGGTTTTATTTGAAGATGATTTGTTTTGTAAGGATGGCCTCAGTAGTAGTGATGTAGAGTACCTGGGGTGCAGGTAGACACTGTTGCAAAGACTGGAGAGACTCTTCCAATCAGATTCAAAATACATGTTTTTGTAGCAACACCTAACCTTTTTCTGAATATCAATGAAGAACAGAGATTTTTTTTTTTTTCACTGTCAAATCAGCTCCTGCCATATTAAAAACATTAACCTTTCCAAAGTTCCCTGTGTGATGGATGTAGTGTGAATTTGATTACAGTCCACGAAACACAGTGTAGCAAGCTTTGCTGCAGAAATGAACTTTGTGTGCCTCATTTGAGTGTCATCATCTGTGGATTTATCGTCATAATGAGGTCACAGTGCTGAGTCCATTGATGTAGTGAGTTCCACGAGTGGAGGGACGATGACACATTGTTTTGATATATTTTTGCCCTTTATACTCCTTGAGTTTCAATGTGAAGTTCAAATGATACCAATACAAAATGGTTAACATACAGTCTAATTAAATTGAAGGTTTTTATATTTGGTTTATAGGTCTACTGTATTTTCCAATAGTGCAACGTTGTATATACACTGAAGATTCTGTAGTGCACAAAGGCATTCAAATAGAAAATGATCAAGTAATACAATTCTATCTCTCTTATAGAAACTCTACCAACACAGTTGTCTTGTTTCAGTGATTTTATTTAAGCGGTATGACCCATAATCTTCTCTAAGGCATGCAATGGTTCACAACACATGCCCACATAAAGAACTGCATGTTTAAAAAGGAGTCAACTTCAAATAATAAAGGACATCTGCTTAGGGGCTCTATGATATCCTCATTCATTGCTCCTGAGTAATTTCCCCACAGAGATCAATAGAAAAATTAATGGAGAGAACTGCCATCTAAATGCATCCATGCTTATAATAATGCTCCATTGTACGGGCATGATGGTCCGACATTCTTTTATTTTCAGGAATTTACCTGTCTATATACTCTGCAGTGCGTATATTCCCATACGTTTAACAGCGGAGGATACATTTATATTGGATGTATCCTATAAGGCTAATCAAATGCCAGATTTTTTTGTAGGTGTTCATTTGATTGCACAGATTATAATTTCGGCCAGTGTTAGCTAGTCACTTGTTTTGGTGTTCAAGTGTATAGATCTAGTTAGTCGATGGGTAATATGCAACTGCATTATAGAAATTTTACAGATATGTTTATGTCTCCATTGCGTTGTTTGTTAACAAGAGATGACTGACAAGTTTACTTTTCAACTTAAAAAGTACGTACATACAGTATATTCTTTAAAAACAAAATTTAAGGGATCCTTATTAAAATGTGTGTTTGTTTTATACATGTTTGAAAGGAATGGTGGCCCATTCATTTCAAGTATGGAGCCCAGTATGTCTGTGCTGTCTTATTCTATAATTATTTGTATCTGCCTGTCCTAAAGTCTTGTAACATTCTTAGATTGCCATATACTACAGAAAAGGTAGTACATATTTACCTGAATGTATATATCCCTGTATGGGACTCTCTCACTAAAACCTAAATACCCTGAAAAGTTCTATCAATACTCTGAGCAAGATAAATGTGTTTGCCCCAGAGTGCTGGCTCCATCACCCACAAGATTTACTATAAAGGTTGGTGCCTGTGGTGTTAGTGGGTGGCTGTGTGACATGTTTGTGTGTTATTGAGAAATGGGAGAAAGGAAAAATGGGAGAAAGAGACTATGTATGTGTGCATGTGTGTATGTGTTTATGCATGTGTGTTCCTAAAGCCACATTCCATAGACCTTGGCTATGTAATATAAACATTATCAGTAACTCAATCCTTGCTGCAAAGTCACTGAAGCACTACACAATGTATACGTGTGCGTGTGTGTGTGCGTGTGTGTGTGTGTGTGTGTGTGTGTGTGTGTGTGTGTGTGTGTGTGTTAGACAGGTCCTCCATCAGTGAGCCAACGGAGCTCTACCAACAAGTCACTCACCTCTTTCACTCCTCACATTCTCCCTCTCTTCCCTTTCTCTCTGTATTTGTCTCTCTATCGGTCTCATTTTTCTTCATTAAGAGTCTCTCTATCCCCCTCTCTTTCCCTTCTTTCTAAAATAACTGCATTTTCTGTCAGTTACTCTATAATGCACTGTTATTTGGTCTCACTGCCTCTGCCTTCCTCTCTCTCAACCCATTTCCTATATCAGCCACCCATCTTCTGTGTGTTGTCTCTCAGCTGCCCCGTCCTGCTTCTCTGTTTCTTGTTTTCACTTATTCACTCCCCACCTAACTGTGTTTCTGCTTTTGTCTGTCTCATGGCCTCTCTCTCTTCTCTCTCTCTCTCTCTCTCTCTCTCTCTTGCTCGCTCGCTGTCCCTCTCTTTTTCTTGTCACCATCCATCTATTATTAAAGCCAAGGTCACCAACCTGGCCACACTTTGACTCCACTCTCTCTTGCAAGGCAAGACCACACACACACACACACACACACACACACACACACACACACACACACACACACGCAGCAGTCCAGGTTGTCTGCACGGCAATCTTTTAGTCGATCTTGAACCGTGGCATGTCACAGCTATAGATTTAAGAGAGCATTGTAACATTATTGGCATCATTTACATTAAAGTTTCAGTGACTTTGTGTCTACTCCATGAATAAATAAATATAGTAAAAGCTTATATATCTGTCTGCACAGAGGCTTTAGAGCATAATATATCAGTGTGTGTATGTTTATGTGTGATTATGGAGTTACACAATACCTATGCACACATACTTTCAAAGCATAATATTTGCCTTGAATTTTCTTTATGGTTTGAGTTAAACAACGATAAAACAGCATATCAGTGATTTATTTTTGTTTTCTATGGAATGAAAAAGATATTGAGTGTTTCACTGCATGGATGCATGTCAGACCTTTCGTCGCATATATATTAACAGAATGATATTTGACTTAAAATTGGATTTTGGTTTAAGAATAGAAACAGCCACAGTTTGTTCAAAACAAGTCACTCTTAGAGGCTACAATGAGTATCTGTGGATATTTCTGAGGAATCATTTATGTTTTCATTCTAATTTACTTTAGTTGTAAATGTTATTTTTTGGGAATAACAATGACAGTATTACATGTTTTATTTATAATGCATTTTAGTGTTGAATGTACAACCTCATGAAACACAGCACACAGATATCACATGAGTAGTGTTTCAGATTGTTTATCTATTGAATGAATAGTACATATTCAAAATGTGAAAATGTGTTATCATTCAAACTGAATGGAGCAGGCACAGGGAATGTGCTGAATTTTCTTCTTAAAATTGGTGCAGAGTCTGTACAGCTTTCAGATACATTTTTTTGGTGAAGTCCATCACATGAAGTAATGTTTTAATAACTTTGTCATATTCTAAGTCAGAAGGAAGGTTTGGTATGGCTAGCAGGGTTTACCTACCTCAGTTCCTCTTCTCCTCTTTTCATGTTTTTCTAATCAGTGATTTGGTTGCAAAGTCCGTTCAAATTGATTGTGAGATCTCTGTGTGGTTTCTGCAGCAATCCATCACCAGCTCATCTTACTTTCGACATTTTAAGGGCCTCCACAGAGTAGGATTTTAGAGCACCACCATCGGTTTCTATAATTTAAATGCAGCAGCTGCCCATTGGATTGATGCAGGATTCAGCGCTCCGCACAGAGTAAACCTTCTGTTACTCTGAGGATTAGCAGCTGATTCCTGCCAAATGAAAAAAGGCACAGGTGCTCATTTGCCCTGAGTCACCTTTTATTCACTAAAGCCATATTTTGATGAAGGGACATGGCAGGTAAAAGGTAAAGACACCTGTACTTCACTTTAATGGCACTGTCAGGTGTGTTGTGATGTGAGTTGTCTCATGTGATGCCAGACATGAGCTTTGAGTAATGAGACACAAGAGCTGCGACTCCAGTCAGGGCAGGTCAGAACTGATATTATGAGTGAGAGTGAGAAGAAGTGCTCAGTAAAATAGACTGCATCACCAATAATTGTTTCTCTTATAGTGTGTACATTAATACAGTATAGAAATCTGTCTGCCAGACATATGACAGCATGTATAATTACTGTCCTTTCAAGTATTTTGATAAACGACAGAGAACATTGAACGATAAGTGCAAATATTTGCCTCACCACTCATCCATTTTCAATGAAACTCAAGTGAATGGTGATTTTGAGAATTTGTTTCCGGGGATGAGTCATTCCCTCGAGCACCGGCTTTTTTAAGTGCATCAGTCTAGTATTATCCCATCATTCTATGTTATATAACACTGTGCTAGGAGACTACAAAGTGCAGCATAGATGTCAAGTTACTGCTTCACAGCCAGTTGTAAAGGAGGGTTAGATGCTACACGTGTTTATCTCATGACAAATGGCTTTAACCTGGTTTACTCCACATGCTAGATGTTACCAGATTTATCTCAGAGCTTAGCGAACCTGCTATTACTCTGCAGCTAAGACAAACACATGATATGAATTTGAATGTTACTATATCATCACTCTTCTCTTCTCTTCTCTTCTCTTCTCTTCTCTTCTCTTCTCTTCTCTTCTCTTCTCTTCTCTTCTCTTCTCTCTTCAGCAGATCCCATCACAGAGTCATAATGTCAGCGCTTACTTTTAAGATTTTATTTTAGATTTTTCATCTGTTTTTTTATGGTTTTTAATATGTGATGTATTTTATAGGAGGGAAAGATGTCAAGGTGGATTTTTACAGCACAGTTGACCCCTGGTTCGATTGATCTGCAGTGTGTGTGTGTGTGTGCATACATATTATGCGTGCGCTGACAGGGACAGAGAGACTGCAATGCGTGTGTGCGTCTGTTTTTGCTTCATATCTCCTTACATTTTTGCATCCATATGTTTCTGTGTGTGTTATGTTTTAGAATGTAACTTTTGATTGGTAGATTATAATAGGGATGAAAATTTATTTCATGTTAATGACACATATAATTTTTATTCTAATTACATAATTTGGTACCAAAAATCATTTATGAATGACAAAACGTTCAATGATATTGGACGCCCGCTCAATCCGACATTAGTGTGAATATTTTCTGCACCAATAAAATTTGTTTTTGCGTCCCTTGGGATCTCAGTCCTCTTGCAGCACTGTAGTCCAAATACTGAGCAGGACTCTCTTAATCACACAGCACTAAACAGCATTTTATTCACAGCAGCTGAAACACCATGAAATATGAATTCATGAAATATTCATTCACAACATAACTAGAAATGTGGTTCAATTTTACAGTCAATAACCTTAGTATTGGGGTAGTGAGTCAAAGCTTCTTTGGTTGTTTGTGTGTGTGTGCACATATATATGCATGCTTATGTGCTTCAAAGGTAATCTGTGAAGGGCAGGGCTTACTTAATCACAGCACTGTAAACAGCATTTCATTTTATAGTCATGCATTATTGACTCATGTGATATTTAGTCCTCTTGTAGCCAGTCATATTGAAATACTGCAGTCAGTCAAAATTCGTTGTAAAAATTGATTCTTCCTCTCATTAGGACTTAATAATATATTCCATACATTTCAAATCAATTATAACACTGGGTAACTGAGCAGGCACAATGAATGTGATTCCTGTTTTGCCTGCTGGTCATTTAATTGTCAACACCAGCTTCCCTAACAATGGAATATCCTACGTACTAAAATAGATTAAATGGACAGGGATTGACGAAGCAATGTTGTACTTAGTAGAACATACGAGGGGGTTTTGGCCCTTATTGGTCATGAAGTACGTTGAAAGGCTCATCAAGAACAAGCTCCAGATGGTTGAGAGCTCGTTAGATTCTTTGTCTTTACTATAAGCAGAAGAGAGGTTTGGAAAATGCAGCTTTGACCTTGGTTAAGTATAGTCTTGCCAGGCGTTTAGTGGTTTTACTCTCTGATGTGATGTGACACAGCGTACTTAAGGCAATACTGTATTCACTGATGAAACATTTATTTGGTTATTCATTCAGATTTTCTAACATGTTGTTCTCAGGTGGGAGGAGGAAGTGACAGGGACACCTTAGTGGAACAAAAATGACAAAAAAGCCTCTGAGATGTGGTTGTCCTGTTCTCTCACCTGTACTTTCTGTACATAGATGATTACCAGAATCTCTGTGAGGACAGGCACATCCTGAAATTCACTGATTATGTTGGAATCACAAGCCTATTACAAGGTCATGAGAGTCTGGGTGTTTTTACAGCAGCCTCTGGAGTGATATATTTCTGCACTGGGATGTGTCCAGATCAAAGAGAACAGCCCAATTACTGTCTATGATCTTAAAGTCCAATTTACAGAGTTCCAGGTATTTGGGAGTTACACCATTGAGTATAAAAAAAAAATGATTTTGTGCACTTTGTAACAAGAGTGGGCAGAGATTGTGTGTTTTAATGAGAACAGAAAATTGATGTCTTTCTTACACACATCCCTTACCAAATCAATCCTCAAAAGCTCCTCAGTGGCCTGGTTTGAAACCTGAGAGCGGCAGAAAAAATGTCAGCATTGCGAGTGTAATAAATGAGATCATTTTCATTCAACAGACCATCCTCACTGATGTCTACAGTGTGAACAAGTCAATTTGAGCCACTCCCTTTAGGTCACAGATTCATACAACCACAAGCTAATTAGACAGGCTGAAGTTCTCATTTCTTCCTTCCATTGCAAACCCGCTTTAGTCTACATAATAGACTTTCCACTCCCTCCCTCTCCTGCTGTGGCTACTATGGCTACTGTTTGATGTGGTTTAATGTGTTTAATGCATCTTACTTTTGTTTCTGTAGCATTAGTAAGGGATACACATCTACAATAGAACCACAGCATCAACAGAAACATGCAGGAGACAGTTTTTAGCATATGACAAGCATTAGACTATACATCAAGCATACATCTATACATTCAGCATTTGATCACTATTAGCAGCCTAGCCAATAAGTTTATTTTCGGCAAATCTCGTTACACCCCCCAAATCTATTACCTTACTCACTTACAGGTAGTGTATTCATTCTCCTTTTATGTGTGTTTGTGTCCATGGTGTGTATATATTTGTGTGCATACATGTGTATTACCATGGACAAAGTAGTGTGAACATAATGGAATATTATAGAACAGAATGGAATGGGGCATCATCACAAGCATAATATTGTTTGTTGCCCCCCCCCACACACACACACACACACATACACACACATACACATACACACACATACATACGCTTTAAGGAGCCTAATCCCCCTTTGTGAATCTGTCAACCTTGTTGTTACAAACACAATAGGATTATGTGTGTGTGTATGTGTGTGAGAGAGACAGAAATGTGTGTGTCCATGTGTGCAATGCTAAGCGAGAGACTGACTTCGGATGTGTGATCGTGTGGCTTTGTGTGTGTGTGTGTGTGTGTGTGTGTGTGTGTGTGTGTGCGCGCGTGCGCGTGCGCGTGTGCGTGCTTGCGTGTGTGTGTGTGTGTGTGTGTGAGAGAGAGAGTACCAGTATAGGAATGTTCCGACAGTATGCCTGTTTTCTCTCCAAAGCAATTTGTTCTCCATTCTTCTGCTAGGTGTTTGTGTATCTGTGTGTGTTCACGCACCAGCATGTGTGTTAGGCAGGTTGTGATTGGTTGAGTCTGCGGGTCTCATAAAGACGATGTCATGATGGAAATTAATGTAATACATCACAAACATGCACTCAGACACGCACGTAAGCGCACGCACACACACACACACACACACACGTATATACTAACTGTAAAGCACACACACAAAGCACACACCTTTGCTTCCTGCCATGGGCCAATCCTGTAAATAATACTGAAAACAGGAGAAGAGAACAGGGGAATAAAGGAGAGGAAGGCTTGGGAAATAGAGGGTGTATTTCCAGAGATACTGTACACAAGATTTTTACAGAGAATTATGGCGGCACAGTGGCACCTTTATATAGAATCAAAGGAGCATCTGTCTAACCTTACGGTCAGAGCGAACTGGAAAAAAGAGGTGTCAGGAATACTTGCAAACTCAGGGGAAGGAGACATGCAGAAAGAGATGGATACAAACTTGCTCAGGGCTAAATGAACTACGTAAGTAAAAGCATTCAAGAAATTCATCTGACTCAGCAAACCAAGAGCCAATCATCTTCAAGCAAGACTATTCAGTTGGCAGTAGATTTCTGTTGAAATGAATGATGAGCTCATGTAGCATGATACAGTGCTTCACAGCCGGGAAAGATGGACATTGAGTACTTGAGGCTGATAACACTGCATGGTGTTATTTGCTCAAAAGTTTTTAAAGCTAGACTCCAGAAAAATACAGGATATGCTAATGGTTCTTTAAAATACCCTTCCAAAGCAAGAGCCCTGTTTTACCAAATTTACAACATCCAAACATACGATATCACAAAAAGAAATACAGACTATGCAACTTATACATATGAGAGACATATAATTTATCTAAAATTTATGAACCACAATCATTTGTGGCTTCTCCATTTGCAATCTGTCTGTAAGTAGCGTTTGCAAATTGGTTGCTAGTTAGCAATATTTGTCAAACCTCTGTAGTGTATACAGTGCTTTAGTGTTGTGTCTCTTGTGATCATTGTGCCTTATTTTTCATTATTTTCAAGCCTTTATCCTTGAAAACTTTTTTGCATATCTCATAAATAACACATGTACATGCGTAACACACGTCAAGGCTGAATCCTGACCGCAGCGGCCTAAGTTTGAATCCAGCCCCAGGCCCTTTGCTGCATGTCATACTTTCTCTCTCTCTCTTGCTGTGTTTCCCGTCACTCTCTTCTGTCTCTGTCAGAGATGCCAGCAAAAAATAATTAAGAAAAGATGTTATTTCTGTTCCAGTTTGTGTACAGAGTCAACAGGATAGAGGACCCGATCACAGACAGAGTCTGAGCAGATAGATTTAAGGGGCTTTACTTGAATGAACTGTCAAAAAACAGGCTTACAGATTGACCTCAGTAAGGCAGTCTAAGCAAGCAAGTCCAGTAAGGCAAGGCAGGCAGATGAGGCACAGGCACCAGATCTAAACACAGGAGGCAGGTCACAAACAGATTCATGGGAAAGTGGGAGGGGACAGGGTACAGACAGGCAAGTACAAGGTTCAAGGTTGGCTTGGATGCAAAATCACACAGCAGCATTGTAGATCAGGCAGAGGACTGCTATTAAGTGGGCAGGTATAAATACTGGGTGGCTGAATAGGGGGACTTAGCGCCAAGTGTACTGACGGGTGTGGATGTCAGACTGGAAAGGTGGGAAAGTCCAAGGACATCTGGTGGATGAGTGGAGAATGGCAAGGACTGGAAAGTTCCATTGAAATACACAGAGGAAGTGAGAGGGCAGGGAGAGTGAGAGAGAAGTCCCATGGCATGTTCATTATATTCTTTGCCTTTTTTTTTGATTGTTTTGCCTATTAATTGTATTTTCTAAAATTAGTTTGAAAACACTAAGTAAACCCTTTGAGACTGGCTGAAGATTCATATTAACACAGGTCCTTCGGCCTGGTCTTAGTCTCCAAGGTCCACACAGATGTTGATATCTCCTTTTGAAAATGTATCTTTACAGAAATAGACAAAGAGAGCTGTGGTGACCCAGGGACTCCTCTCTATGGAATAAGAGAGGGGGATAGCTTTTCAAATGGAGGGATCCTGAGATTTGAGTGCCAGTTTGGCTTCGAGCTGATTGGAGAGAAAACGATATCCTGCCAAGACAACAATCAGTGGTCGGCAAACATCCCCATATGCATATGTAAGTAATACAATCGTTGATATGTGATTTTCAGTGAAATGGCCGAAAAAGATAGAATTTTCTTTAAAAAAGTATGGCATGTGCTCTGCTGTGATGTGTTAATAACATTCAGTCTGACCCGTCACCATGGTGACAGTACAGAGTTTATTATGGCCCGGAGCGGATGATGACCGATGATGCTGTGGAGAATTAATATTTAACAGAAAATGTCTCTCTCTGCATCTCTTTTACTTCCCTCCCATTCCTTTCCGACATTTTTATTTCCTTCTCTGTCTCTCTTTGTCTTTGTCTGTCTCTCTGTCTGTCTGTACATCTCTTCCTCCGAAAGTCCCCTGCATGTCCAACTTCACAGCTCCCTCAGGAACCGTCCTCTCCCCAGATTACCCAGAAGGCTATGGGAACAATATGAACTGTGTCTGGCTCATCCAATCAGATCCAGGCTCCAGAATCCACTTGGCATTTAATGACTTTGACCTGGAGGCACCCTATGATTCCCTAACGGTGAAAGATGGCGAGACAAATGACGCCGTTGTTATTGGGAGGTTTTCTGGAGCTGAGAGTCCTTCCCATCTGACGTCCAATACCAACACGTTGAGGCTGGAGTTTCAGGCTGATCACTCCATGTCAGGAAGAGGATTTAATATTACTTACAGTAGTATGTATTTTTCTTATTTATTTTTATTCTACTTTGCTACTTAAATAAAAGGAAATGACAGATTATATTTGCTTTGCTGCAAAACAAGATGAAATGTGGCAATACACTATATATGATCAAAATCATTTTTGTTTTGACCCATGGTTACAGCAGGAAAATGATCATTTATATTTATTTTCCTTTGCAGCAGAATAATGCAGGAGACGAAGCTATAAGGCAGCATTTCTCATATAACTGTATATGAATTTTATGCATGACTTTCAGCCTAGACCACAAGTACCTGTATGGGTGGTGAGGTGTATTCATTGTGAAGCTCTATATCCATCCATACTTGAACCATTTTGTGGTCTAAACTTCATCTGTTACAATCGAAACTATGTTTAGTGAAAGGTGTTTCAATGTCAGCTTCTTATCATCTTTTTAATTTTCAAGTGAACAGTTACTAAGAAAATGCAATTTTTCCCCCTCGTGGGTTAGATGTTTGGATGTTTCATTTTAGGTAGAAGCTCTTTTAATTCACTAACAGTTAGATCAGGCAGGCAGCCTCAACAACACAAAGTGTTTCTTAAAAGACAAAAGACAAACTGTATTGATTCAAGAGAGGTCATGTGGTCATTACATCAGCTAAGAATAGAGGTGTAGGTTGCAGATTAAAGAGGAAAATAAGGCAAGGAAAGCATTAAAGAAAGACTTTTCAGGAACTTTTTGGCTTGTTTGTTGTCATACCTAGAGTCAGATGAGACGATTGATATCTATTTCATCTCTGCGCGTCCAGTACAGAGAGAGGTCCAGGATGTGTTTAGCCCTACTTTGCGCAAAGACTTGAAGTAAGCGGAAAATGTTATCCTAGTTCCGTCAAAAGTAAAATAATACACCTTCCAAACGCTCCCAAATTGCCTTTTTTTAACATCGTATTTAGAGTCAAAATAGAATCCAAGACATTAGGGTTTGAGGAGCAGTTAGCATCTCAGAAGTTCTGTCTTCATTGTAAACTTGGCAGCTACTACTTTTGTAATTGATCAAAACCCAGGTGACTCTTAGATGTATTGATGACTGTCTTGCAAGACAACAGGATACAACATGTACAGTAAATGAAATAGTTTTGGGTTTCTTGGAAGGCATATTTGTTCATTTGTGATGCAGGTCAACTGTTTGCCCCTGCTTGCAGTCTTTGAGCTAATTTAGGCTCCATACCGGACAGACAGAGATTGAATTGATCTTCTCCTCTGACTGTGGTTTTGATGGCAAACAGACATATTTCCCAACATGCTGAAATGTTCCGTCCACAAGTTCCCTGACAGTGTTACTGTGATTTCAGCTCATACTGTTCTGTGTATTTCTGACTTTTTTTGGGTCACTGCATTTGTAATTTTTAATCTCTCTATCACATGAACACCAGATTGCTTCAACTGGCAAAACACAGGCATTTTAAAGTTGGACTTTATATTCTTGTAATCTGATGAGCCAGATCATATCCTGAAGCAGACATGCTCACAGAAATTTTGTCGGGAAATTTTCTTAGCTCAAACTCAAGCACAGTGCAAATATACTGTAGCATGAGAAACGAGCGTATGAGCAAAGACACAGAAATACAGGGCAGGAATATGGAACAGACGGATTACAGGAGACATTTATAGACGTCTCCTTGGCCAGGTCTGTTACATTGCAGCAATAGATCTATATGATTGGTTCTCAGAAATTTCATCAAAATGATGAATAAAATGTCGCCCGTGAGTACCCGTAAAGTATAGGTCTCATATTCTTTAATAACATTTTTCATGCACATGTCTATCTCCTTCTGTGGGTGTCTAGTGTCCAATATCTTCCTCATCATATTTCTGTCTCCTTGTAACTTTTTACCCCCAGCATTTGGCCATAATGAGTGTCCAGACCCTGGCATTCCTATCAACGCTCGACGCTTCGGAGACAGCTTCCAGCTTGGCAGCTCCATCTCTGTGGTCTGCGAGGACGGTTTTATCAAGACCCAAGGAACCGAGACCATCTCCTGTCAGTTAGAAAGAGGAAAAGTCATGTGGAGCGGCCCCATCCCTAAATGTGAAGGTAAATATTGACTAGATTGCTGATTAAACTATTAACTTGGGAACAATATGTCATCCAGGATATCATCATTATTACAGCGTAAAGACCCAGGAGTTGGAATTTATCTGCTGTCAGTTTGACAGAGGGAAAAAATGGAGGTGGCCAGTTAACCTAAATGCCTAGAGAGAGAACTGAAGCTACAGATACTCTTGACTGTAGTCGTAATTAAGAATATGAAACCCTTTCTTGTAAGGTATATGTGGGAAGAAAATCTATGGAATGACATTTAAGTTAAATGTGTTAAGTTAATGTCACACATATGAATATGTTAGATATGACTAGACATAATTATCATAGTGGCATGTTATAAAAATCACAAGAAACTGTCACCACTTCCTTGAAAAGTGAAGTAAAGTCTTCTTATTAGTCTTTACACCACTCCACTGTATAATTTTTATATCAATTTCACACTATTAACACTGTCATTTATCATCCATAGTTTAAAGTCATAGTAATTATATTTAAATTTAAATATATGGTCATTTTTCAAAGTGGTATTAGCACCAAATCTAATCAAAAAAAGTCTAACAGCTTGTATGGAACTACATGGGACAAAAGGACTGAAAGTGTGTAAGTGTTTTAGTTATAATTCCAACAGCAGATATAATTAACTGTAAGTATTTCTAACACAGCTCCTCTTGATGGAGCTGTTTATAGTACAAAGAAAGCTGACGTTAATTGTGCTCCAGGTCATTTAATGTCCCTAGATCCATTGTAGCTAATGTGTGTCTGTAACTACTTAGATGGAAAATTCACTTACTTGTATTCAGGAGGTACAGACCAGAACGAATTGAATCAGACACTAAGTTAAACTCTAAACAAGATCAAATTTAAAAGAAGAGTGGGACAGAATGGCTTCTGGCTAATGTAATATGGTGATAACAGATAACGTTCTGATATAAATTCTGTATATATACAGTGTATATATATATATATATATGTGTGTGTGTGTGTGTGTGTGTGTGTGTGTGTGTGTGTGCATGATGTGTATGAATATTCTTGATTGTTCAGATTTCTTTTGGGTGTTAATGTATATTTTTTGCATAACATTTAATACCATCCTTACATTCTAGAGTGTATTGAAAGAGAATCCTTGAGCACGTAGTTCATTTGTATTTTTAATGAGCATGTAATGGAAATGATCTAACGATGCAGATATAGTGTTCATCTGAGTCAGTCTCTGGCAGGATTTTTGCATACAAAGTTATTTTAAGTATGTGGAAGACTTTTCCTGACAGTAAATTTGAAGCTGCTCTATCAATATTTTATATTAACAATGGATTAAATGGCTACATGTCATGTGGAAGATGTTACTCGTAGTGAAAAATCCATATATAATTATCTCCCGACTGTGCTGCTTTCCCCCTATTCTACAGAGTGTTCTTGCAAATTTCAGCTAATTCTTTTGGTATAGCAGCCAGCACCTTGAATTCACTTAGAGCAAAAAGATGTGCTAAACCCACTGTATGCTATCTGTGCCAACCGGCAGACAGAGTCAGCAACTAGCTGGTGAACATGATCGACCATTTTAGCATGTTTCTCTCAGGAGTTGGTGGAGACCAAAGCAGTGCTAAAAAGAGACAAAATATTAGATTTTGATTGATCAGGGGTCCAGAAACACAGCAGCTGTATCATCAGGAAACAAAATTTCAGACAAGAAGATTGACTAAATAAAAGATATATTCAAGTTGCCTTCATGTCAGCTACTCATGGAACTTAAGCTACATACTAAATCCTGCCAGATCTCTCCGGTGTCTGTTCTCCCTCATCAACCTGGACTTGGACTTCACTTCCACTCTCACTATACAAATCATCTTTCTTCTTCAATTTTATTTGTGTCCACTATATCTCCCTTTCTCTTTCTCTTTCTCTCCTCCTCCAGCCCCGTGTGGAGGCCACTATTCAGCCCCAAGTGGAGTGATTTTGTCTCCTGGTTGGCCTGGTTACTATAAAGACTCCCTGAGCTGTGAGTGGGTGATTGAATCAGAACCTGGGCGCTCCATCAAAATCACATTTGACAGGTGGGTGGTTTAATTCTTTGATTCTGCGTATTATAAAAGCTCTCAGAGCTTTGAACGGGCAAAACTGTGCAGATTCATCAGAATCATCATCGATTACTTCTCACAAGCAAAGATTTGCAAGACTTAAAGATCATGGGGATTCACCATGAATAAAATTACGAACTCTTAAATTTCATTGATTTCATTAATTAACATTGGGAGCTGTATGTTGATCAGGAAGGCTGGTTAATATTTTGGTTTATGTTATGTGTTCTCTGAGCTGTGAACTGGCAAAATATGCAAGACTTTAGAGAATCCTTTCAATTAAATTTTCATGGGTTTGAGCTTCTGTTTCAACTTCATTTCATTGTAAAGTGTATTTAACAATATTGGCTCAAAACTCTGTAGAGGGCTTGGGAGCCTGGACCTCTTAAACATTTCTTTTTCTCTCCCTACAGCATGTTAACTCCATTAAAAAAGATTTTCAGTCAGGTTTACAAAATTATTATCACCATAAAGGTAATGATCAAGGAAATGTAATGTTTTATTATTTTTGTCTTACAGGTTCCAGACAGAGTTGGGTTATGACTTCCTGGAGATCCATGATGGGCCAAACCTCCTGTCTCCTCTGGTTGGCTCCTTTAATGGCACCCAGGTGCCTCAGTTCCTGTTCAGCAGCAGCAACTTTCTGTATCTGCTGTTTACCACCGATAACAGCCGTTCAAACGCTGGCTTCAAAATATTATATGAAAGTAAGTAAGAAACAAATAAAGCATATGTATGCATATACCCTGTGGGCAGTCATTCATAAATGCAAAGCTGACTTAAAGATAATGTCCTCTGTCTTCTACAGATCTGAATAATACACATGCAGTTAATGTGTATAAAATTGTACCAGATGCTGAATATATAAGAAAACAATGAGAATATGTTTTGCAGAAATGTATTTTCATTGTTTCTCTAAACACACACACAGTGGGAAACAACATCACAGTCCTCCTCACACAGTTTCACAAGCTGGCCACACATAAAATCATTACCTGCAAAAACCAAACAACCATGATTATATGCATCCTTTTCTCTTCTTCAGGTGTTACAGTGGACAGCTACTCATGTCTGGACCCTGGTATTCCTGTCAATGGTATTCGGTATGGACAGGATTTCTCCATTGGGTCCACAGTGTCATTTGGCTGTGATTCTGGCTACAGACTCAGCCATGAAGAGCCACTAGTATGTGAGAAGAACCACTGGTGGAGCCACCCTTTGCCTACATGTGATGGTAAATACCTCAAAAGAGCTTCTAATTTGTGTTGCGACACAGTTGAAGCTGTGATTTACTACACAGAATAAGTAAGAGAAAGAGGTTTCTTTGAATATGACATGTCCTCTGTCATCATCGGGTCACTTTATAAACAATGTATGGTACTTTGTTGTTATTCCTTCCTATTCATTTTCAAGAACAAAAGGTGCATAAAATGAAACGCAACATTTCATCTTGACCTTGGTGCAGATACAGTACACACAGTATGCGGTGTGGGAGCACATAATGACATGACATGGCCCAAGGTCAACTTGACTGCAGTCCTACTAATGGTAGTACACTGATAAATTACAAATGAGCAGGGTTTTTCTAAAATGAAATATCTACTTTTTAAAAATGGCATTCATACTCATCAGACAGTTTGTGGAAAAAAGTCTTAAGATGAAAGGTAAGATAAGTTCACAGAAATAATTATTATTTCTAAAGACCCAATACACTTTTGAGACTAATACAGATTATCTAGCTTATCCATTACAATAGCCTCAGAGAAACTGGGGTGTGTGAGAAAGATCAGCAGTGGAGCCACCATCCCTATGTGGGGAGCTGAGTCACATAGAACATGCTGTTCTGCGACAAAACCACTGGTTGAATAGCGCACACACACACACGCACGCACGCACAAACACATGTACGCACATAGACACATGCACTTACACTGTGGTCTACGTAGGGGCAATTTGCAGTGAAGGCTGCTGTGGCTGATAGGGGATGATTTGAGGAGAAGATTAGAGATCTCTGGGCATATACATTGTGTGTGTGCGTGTGCATGCGCGCAAGCATGTGTACTGTATGTCAGGAAATATATGTGTGCTTGTGCCTGTGTGTGTGGTGCTTTTATCCACGGGCTTCCTGTCACCCCCTCTCCTGTGTGAACTGTGAACACAGGAAGGTTTGAGGTAAGGGTGACGAGAGCCTGTGTTGGCTGTCACCTCCTCTCTCTTCTCTCTCAAATCAAGGAGTGAAGAGGGTCACATGAGTGGGTGAGGGGAGGAGGGGGATCTCTCTCTGTCTCTCTCTTCCTCTCTCTCTGTCTCTCTCTCCCCTCTTCCAATCATGGTGGAGCAGAATAGGAGAAAGGCAGGAGAGATGCGACACTGCTGCATCAGTTTTGTGGTGGCTTGCTTGGTTCGGCTTGTTGGCTCATTCGCTTGTTAACCACATTTGAATTGCACATTTCCTGGGACTGGCAGAAGTTTTTTCCGAGGAGGCTGTTTGAGCATATAAACATCAAGTACACCACCTGGAATTTACAGACCGAATGCCATTAGACTGTGTTTACACAGTATGCACCATACAGATATTTATATTTATATTTGCTGCTCTGGTTGGTGAGAAATGGTCTATGCAGATGATTGACAACTAGTACACAATGAACAGTGCCAAAGGCAGCTGAGTCAGCCTTGGAAAATGTAGCAGAAATCAAATGTTGTTCATACTGTATATTCAGAGAGATGAAAATAAGCAGCATTCCCTAATTTAATGTGGTCTGTAATATGAAAAGGATGATGATAAGATTATCACAGAAGCCATACAAAAAAAAGATCCAAAGATTTATCAATTTTTAACCAAAACAGTAAGGTAATGTTACGTGACCAATGACCAATATGAATCAACCTTTCTCTGGGCTGCAGGATTCTTTTACCAGTTTTATGAATTTAAGTACAATTTAAGCAAATCATTTTGTCAATGTTTGTCCTTTTTTGAAGGCCAAAGACTGGTGTCGAAGTGGAAACACTTAGCAGCACTTCTGCACTGCATTGAGCCACAGAAAAAGAGAGGGAGAGAGAATGGATAGAAACTCCTCCTAACGACAGAGGTGGAGACAAAGCAAGATGAGAGGACATGAAAAAGAAAATCTACAGATAGAGCAAGAGATTAAGAGAGAGAGAAAGAGAAAGAAACTGGCAGAGAGAGAGATGTAATGCAGTTTTTCAAATTTCTCACATAGCTCAGCGTTTAACATTAAGAGCTTCCTGGCAGAAAAGTATTAATAATTAATAGCGCTATGTGTGCATGCATGGTTTTGTGCATGAGTCATTGTGTCAGGCTGTATGTATACGGTATGTGTGTTTGTGTGTGTGTGTGTGTGTGTGTGTGTGTGTGTGTGTGTGTGTGTGTGTGTGTGTGTGTGTGCGTGCATGCTTGCATGTGTGCCTTCTTGCATCTGTGTATTGGTTTTGTTTGGAAATGCTCTCTGTCCTCACCCTTGTTTTGGGAGATGCTGATGTTGTAAAAAACATGGAGGTTGAGTGTGAATACTGGTGTTCTCTTGTGGTTTGAGCACATTTTCAATGTCTGACATATCTGTTTTATGTGGTTATAGCAGTGGTCAGCAGAGGAAATGCATGGAAATGAAATACAGATTTTACAGATTTTAGTCTAGGTTGCAGTTCTCAGAGTTGGAGGTTTTCAGCTTCCATGTACCTGGTAGAATGTCCGGCTCAAGGAAACAGGTTTGACCTTCTCCCTGCTGCTTTGCCACCGTTGCACTTTTGAGGTAATGTTATGGCATTTTATCGGCATATTGTAAGAGAAAATGACAGGCCAGTCCGCCAACTGTAAGATGAAGCAACTGGAGCGAGCAGAAATGAAGAACCTTGCAATACATGCATGCATTAGTATGCATAGAATCGGCAACAGATTTTTCCAAACTTTTCTGAGGACCTGGTCTCAACTCTGAGCATCTCTGTGCCAGCACAACTCTCATCCTGCATAACAATGTGCACAGCTGAACCGTGTGCAGAACTTGCAGGGTTATCCTGAGGCCATACTGTGAGGTTCAAAAAGTTTTAAGTAGTCCCTAAGAAACATCTGTGTAGCTTCACTGCTTTGAATATTACTGCTTTGAATCGCCTGGAATTACAAATTGCCTGTATTAATAGAAAACAAAATATATTTTGCAGTTCTTTCACACTATACAGCTTTCACACAGCATTGATATTGTGGAAAACTAGCTCAAATAATATCCAATCGTTTCTCTTTAATTCATATTTCATGTCTCAGTTTGCTGCTGAGAGACTGTACGTCCTAAAAGCAACCAAATCTTGAACATAGGTTTCAAATCTTCCACCTCTCAGCTAAAGAAGTTACACTTATTGTCTAGATGGTCACTTGTTACATAACAATCAACTTTGCATTTTAGCCAGTAACTCCAGTTACTTCAATACACTTATTTTTCTCTATATTTTTATTACATTCCTTGGCTCGCTACATATCCACTGTATATAATGATTTTCAGTCATTTTCATGCAAATCCAAACAAGTTGATTCCAAACAATCAACACCTCACAGAACAAAAATATTTATTTGCCAAGCAGGCACTGAAATATAATTGATCTAATTTGATCAAGGTCAGGAATGTAGTTGACACATTAGAAGTTGAGATAAGTCACTAAGATATGGAAGGTGTTACATTTACAGCAGGGATCTTGAAGCTTGAACTTATTACAGCTAAACATAGAAGTTGATGCGTACCCTTTGCTCTGCTGGAGACAGGTGCCATCATCACACTATCATTGTCATTATATGTGTTAGCACCCACAGAGTGTACCTACGTGTGCCTGTGCTTTTATAGAATCCTCTGAGCCTTCCCTATACAGGTTGCTACACTAATTATGTGAGAGCTGTTTCTGCCTGGTGAGCATGTCACAATTAAACAACTAAAAACAAGTTTGCATAATTCACATACCAGCAGTTAAACTGATAAGTTTCATTAAACACATAACACATGGTTAGTTCAGGGAAATTAAACTACTTGAGACAACAAATAATCCATTATTTCTATTTAAATTCAGTGTGTGGGAGATTTTCCAACCATTTATATCATCATTTTTTGTCTGTGCAACAGTCGAGGGACATTCAAAGTAAAGCTATTAGGGAATACATGTTGATATAACAGTGTTTTAACGTTTCCTAATGTGTGACATCACACAAATTTTGCAGCTGTTAGTGCAAGCAGAACTTTCTACACAGAACTCTCTCTCTCTCTCTCTCTCTCTCTCTCTCTCTCTCTCTCTCTCTCTCTCTCTCTCTGTATACCACTCCTGCTCTTGTAGTATTTGTGTGTGCATGTGCTTGTGTGTACGTGCTATATAAGTACTATTTAAGGTCCACAGGGAAACATTATCTGTTTGAGCTATCAACAATCTGATGCTAACCTTCTCTGCCCCTCTCTCTGCATATCTCTCTCTCTCTTTCTGCCTCTCTCTCTCCCACTCCGTCTCTCTCAATCTATCCAGCTCTCTGTGGCGGAGATGTTAGAGGTCCCTGGGGAACCATCCTTAGTCCCGGCTATCCAGACAGCTACCCTTCATCTCTCAACTGTACCTGGACTGTTGAAGTCAGCCACGGGAAAGGCAAGACACACACACACACACACACAGATTCACACTACTTAATAGAGAGAGACAGAGTGAGAGACAGTCGCAAGTAGCACACATAGTAGTGCAGCTACTGCTACACTACAACCACTGAATTGCAATACATGAAGTTTATGCCATAATGCCACTTTATTATTCAATTCCTATGATACAAGACATTAACGATTTGTGCCTGCTGTGATCACACTGTAAAATGATTCATACCAATTCCAGGTATATGAGCCCGCTCAGAATGAAACAAATGTGTGTGTATGTGTGTGTGTGTGTGTATGTGTGTGTGTGTGTGTGTGTGTGTGTGTGTCTTGAACAGGAGTCCAGTTTCAGTTCAATTCTTTTCATCTGGAGGACCAACACGATTACCTCTTGGTTACTGAGAACGGGAGTTTCCTGCAACCACTGGCTCGGCTGACTGGCAACGAGTTGCCTAGCAACATCAATGCTGGTCTCTATGGCAACTTCAAAGCCCAGCTTCGATTCATCTCTGACTTTTCCATTTCATATGAGGGCTTCAACATAACTTTCTCTGGTAATTTACTCCCCTATAGTCATGTTGTACCATTATACTCCAACAAGATCTAGATATAATTTACCATCACTTTTATTTAAGAAGTTGACGTTCCTCTTCTCATACTGTAAAAAAAAAACAGCCTTATCCTGTATAACAATGTGAAGTTTATTTTCAAATCCAAACCAGGCTTTGTTAAACACAGTCATGTAATAACACCCGTTATGAATATTGCACAGGATCAGCCTAGAAACCCACGCAAAGAGGATCCAAGACACCACAGTGAAATAATAGCCTCTCTTCTCTTTAAAGACTCTCTCTAAAGAGAAGAAAGCAGAGCAATGTTTCTACTTGGACAGAGACAGTTGCAGCCTCTTAAATTGTAATGATCAGTGATAGCTTTACTTTGTGATCTGAGATTTTGACAAGAACCGTTTCTGTGGAGTGGAACCAACAGATGCCTTGACTGACAACTGTTTTTCTAAAACTTGAACTTCAAATGGCAGTTTAGAACAGAGTCCTGCATCGGTCCAGTTTTGCAAATCCACATCCGCTGTGCGCCCACAGAGCTCAGTACTGGAACCAACATCTTACCTGTTATTATCTCAAAATCAAATCTAGACCAACCTGACTCAGTAGTAGAAGTTTCACAACTCAACCCAACACATAGACCATAAAGTCGCTCACTTTAAAATTCATCCCGATTGTATTTAAGCAGGGCTTGCATGATGGCTGGTCTGAGGTTATCTGCTGGTTGGCGTAATGTACTGTTCCATTCAGATGTGCAAAACACTCTCAGTCAGCTCCCACTTGTTGTTGACGTAATGCAAAGTGACACAACGATAACTGAAGTTGCAGTAACCATCTGTCCTCCTTTTCCAAAGTTACTCCCTGTTGCTATCACTCAGTATTTTGATTTGTTTCCTTGTCATTTTAATTCCTGTTTTTTTTTTTCCAGTCTCATGTTTATTTATCTGCACCTGTGAATTAATATAAATATATTTTTGACCCGTTACACATCTTTTTTGTGGGTCCTGCCAAGTGGAGCGCAGCCAGATTTTACATATCAAACTTTTACATTTTTTTCAACAGTTTCTGTTAAGGGATTTGGCACAGGACATCCATTTATAAAATAAAAATGTTTTTTGACTTAAAAAAAAGAAAAAAGTCAAATGTTTTCTATTTTTTATGCCACATCGACACAAAACTGTTACTGTGTTAAGTGAATGTTAAACTCTCACTTTTCCTCTGAATAGAGATGTTTCACCACTGGCCTCAAGGACTACCAACAAACCCTGTTCTTGAATAGCTCAAGAAAAAAGCTGAACAGAGGAGAGAGGTTACGCAACATTAAACTGAATGTAATCAACCATTAAACAACACAAAAGAAGAAAAAAAAAGAGACAGAGATGGATTCCCTTCAGCCTCATCGTGGTAGTCTGAGAAAGTGTGGAAGTCACAGGTGCTGTCCCGATCCATGGTCGCGTGACTTCACCACCACCGCCATCCAAAACAGTTCAGGGTCATAATTAAGACAAAGACCAAGGCTACATCTGCCCCTCATAACTCAAGATCATTTGCCTCAATGCCCTTACAAGGCTCTCCTATTGACTCTGAAATAAAGGAGCACCTGAATCTGAGTATAAACTGAAGGATGTTGTACCACCTCCCAGATGGCATAAGCTGATACTCAGAATGTAACACATACAAGGCGTCACTGTGACTCATAAGTCGTAACATGCTCAACAACCCGTGTGAAACTGCAGCACCCTGAAATACACATCACATCATCGGTCTTAGCCAACTGAAAACACATCTCCTCTTGTACTTCGCTAAACATGAAATCAACAAGTTCAGTCCCGGACATGGTGGAGTCAATTGAGACTCACAACTTATGTACAAATTGTTCACTGTTGTTCATAAGTTGTTATGCAAAGGTTATATTTTAATGGACTGCATTAGTTTTTATCATAAGAGTTACTGAATTATTGAAAAGGGTTAGGCTACTTCACATGGAAGGAAATCATGTTTGCTCTGTCAGTGAATATTTAATGAATTAAGTTAATGATTATGACGTCAGTCTTATTGTAGTTATGAGAGTGGATTTTTCCTGGACTTTTCTTGGAGAGTGATGGGTATCGATTTGATGATTTAATAGAAAAATGTTTGTACACTTTAATCTTATAATTTTTCACTTACTCTAATGGCACTTATGCCACATTCAGAAAATGCAATAAATAAAACTTTTAAAGAGCAGGCTTCACAGTGCTGACCCATTTTTACCATTTTAAATGCTTATTCATATATAATTGTTATGTACTCAGTTTCCATTTATTTTCTGTAGAATATACTTTGGAGCCATGTGAGGACCCTGGAATGCCCCGGTTCGGCAGGAGAAATGGCTACAGTTTCGGCGTTGGTGACACCTTGTCTTTTTCCTGCAACATGGGCTACCGCCTAGAAGGGGCACCAGAGTTGGTCTGTCTGGGAGGTGGGCGGAGAATGTGGAGTGCTCCTCTACCAAGATGTGTCGGTACGTGGTAATATTACTGTTTTTGTTATCTTTGACAACAGTATCACACTTCACACACACCACAGTTTGATTGCTGAGTTTTGTGGCAAGTCAGGTGGCACGAAAAGGTTCTAGAGGTATGAAGGCATTATATTTAGAATAGTACAGTTAGTAGCCACCAAGCTAAAGTTCTTCCACCGTGTAGCATTTACTGTGTGTAAAGTGCACCACTTAAAATCACCAAGGCATGTGTATGTGTAATCAGACAAAATACCTTACTCACAGTGTAAGAAAATAATGATTCATTTGTTTCTATTCCCTTCCTTATTCACAAGAAAAGCAAATAAGATTTTAATTATGTAACTAATGATGGAACAGAGTGCTGACCTTCAGTGACCAGGGAACGTGTTGAGCTGTTTTGCTGCTGATACTCTGATGTTTATGAAAAA
>NW_019525115.1:924303-1020535 GCF_002814215.2 Seriola lalandi dorsalis
TATTTATATACCTCTTCATATCCCGCTCTTCAAAATTGCGCACATGAATAAACAGAATAATCTGAATATTACCATGGAAACTGAGTTTAGACAGACTGTGAAAAACAACTTAAATTGGATAAGATGTATACATGCAACAGTATCACTCCTAATATTGATATGTTTCATATATCTTTTTGTTTTTTATTAAATCAGGATGAGAGCTTAACAGGATCTGTGATATCAGCAAGCTCATAAACAGAATACTTGAGTGTGCCAGATATTAAGGGAATATTGCTGTGCATCTAAAGAACACTAATTCTGTTTTCTCTAGTGGGTCTAAAATGTCCCTAAGCGAGTATTTTAAAAAGTACACACTTTAAAGCTCTTTCTCTTTCTTTTTATTTCTAGGTTTTGAATTGTCTCATTGTGAGGACCCAGGTGTGCCTCAGTTTGGCTTCAAGGTCAACGACCAAGGCCATTTCTCTGGGAGCAGCATCACATACAGATGTGAGCCTGGATACACTCTGCACGGCGCTTCCACACTGAAGTGTATGACAGGGGAAAGGCGAGCCTGGGATAACCCTCTGCCTTCTTGCATCGGTATGTCTCTTGCTATATGAAGCCATTCACACTTTGAAAAGACACACACAATAGTTAACAGATACATAAATGTATGTAGACACACAATTACGGGTTGAACGTTGACTAAAGCTTTTCAATAGGTTTTGTTGTTGCCTTTTCTTTCCCCAGTACTGCAGCATGTTGTGCTGTGTGGTGTGTTGTCCTATTACTTCTATCTACAGACATTGAATCATTGGCATCAACAGCTACCTTTACATTTGCACATGAATTGACATGAAGAAGTTTTTAAGTAGCAGGAAGCGTTGCTGTATTAGGCCTTGCTCCACAATACAGTACAGAGTCACCCAGAGCTCCTTTATGCAAAGTCTCTGCTTACAGGACATTCATTCCATAATCTGACAAGAAAACAGATGGAGGCCAATGTCCTGTGGAATCACCCTCGCCATTTCTAGTGATGTCACACACCGCGGTGGTTTTAAAGTCTCGATGAAAGGCCTATTTGTTCAGGAGGGTTCACCACCTGGACTCCCTGTGACCAATTGATCCATTTCCTTTCCTGCAGGGGGGGATTTGTTCTCTGTTCCTGGAAACTGCCCTCGTCCTTGCCCAATTCTCTGCTATATACTCAAACATACCCACACAGTTACAAACACACAGAGATCCAAACTTGTTCAATCATTTTTGTTTCTCTGCTTGTTTTTAAACTCCATTCATGTCATTCTTTCTCCACAAAGGGATAATCGACAAACATGTTTGTTAGAATTGCTTCATAAACACATTTTAATCAATTCGGTTATGCTAAAGACCACTATTATCAAAGCATGTTCCATTTTAGGGAAACAATAAAACCAACTGGGAAGCAACTCCCATTTGAGTATTGACATATTTCCAAATATTCCATTATAACATCATTGCCTTTCTAATTCATTTTTCAGGGCTTCATACTGATGGGAAATTATATCCACACCACAATCCCAAATATTGATGTCAAGAAGTCAATAACGGTCTTTTACTGGTTATGCAATTTCAGGCCTCCAGAACTCACACACTCTGATAAACACACACACACTAACACATTCATCAGGAGATAAGTATGTAGTGCCTGAAATGCTTTGATTTGTATGTTATGTTAAGCTTATTTGGAGAAAATTTCATTTCCTCCTAGTAGGTATTTGGTTGAATGATGATTACATTCTCTAATTAAACCCAAACAAATGCTAAGCCTGTGCAGACTGACACACAAAATGGCTGCTGCAGCTGTGCCCCAGATGGGAGCTATAAGCATAACAGCAAGCCCAGTGTTTTAAGCACCTTTCTTCCTTCATTGCTGCCTCTGAACTTCCTGATTTCGGATTCAGCTTAATAAGTCTCTTTCCTTCTCAGTATCAATAATGAAAGACTCATAAAACCACTGGCTGATATTCTATGACTTTATATTTTAGCAGTGACACACTGTGACCTCAGCTAACCTCCAGTCTTAATACTATATTGCCTCTTATTATTACTTGTAGTGTTCCCTCTTTACCCCCTTTGGTTCTCTACTTTCTCTTTCTCTTTTGCCTCTTCTCCCCTTTCTTTTCCCCGTCCCAACTCTTAATATTGCTCCTATTACTTGAGATAATATATTTCAGTGATGAAGGGAGGGGAGCCTGGGGAGGGACGAACATGGGGAGGGAAGAGAAGCAGAGAGGGGATGAAGATTGTGAAAATATATAACCAAGAGAGACAAAGAGAGAAGGGGGGATTATTTTCTGTTATATAATGTGTGGTGATTTCTTTAGGGAGGAATGCAGGATCAGCACTTTGTCTCATCTTCTTCCTCTTCCCTTTTTTGTGAGTGAGAAAGAGTGAAAAAGACAGAGGGACACGAGGGAAGAGAGTTCTCTTCTTTTCTAATCCATTTGTCTCTGTGGTGATCGTTTAATCATTGCCCAGTGGCTACTGAGGTGCACCTAGTGGATCTGATTGCCTTGAAAAACAATTGCCATGGACAGATAAGCGGCTGACTTGTCATAGTTCACATACTGCACACTTAAACACACACATACACACTCATCAATGCTCATTGGTTAGATAGATGGCTTGATGGTATTTGTAACACATTCACAGTTGGGCTAATCAGACAGATGGAGACATATTGACATTTGTGTGGGTTTGTATGTTGGCACATATTAACAGTCTGTAATGTCTTTTACCTGTGTGTGTGTGTGTGTGTGTGTGTGTGTGTGTGTGTGTGTGTGTGTGTGTACCTGGACGTGTGTGTGTGTGATACCTGTACGTGTGTGTGTGTGATACCTGTAGCGGAGTGCGGAGGTCGTTTTAAGGGCGAGTCGTCAGGGAGGATTCTTTCTCCTGGATACCCATTTCCCTACGACAATAATCTACGCTGCACCTGGACCATTGAGGTGGACTCGGGAAATATCGTGAGGTAAAGTTGACCTTTCACAGCATCGAAGTTGAAATAACAGTGTCATTCATTTTACTGCCCACTTCAACACCTTTTATAAAGCTGCAATTGAAATATAAGTTACTTGTGTTGGAGTGTTAAGCGCTACTCTGCAAATGTGATGGTGTGAAAATGACAGTACACATTTGTTGATATAATAAGTATATTGTAAACGGGACAGGTTTTTTATACAAGCAGTGGTTACAAATTAAAATTGATAGGGTATACATAATTTACATGAAGGTATTCCCATCTTAGGCTTCATCTAACGATGAAAAAGTTTTCAACCTATAAAAATTACCATCAAAATAATGGTAGTCAAAGTCTCTCTTTGGGGGTCCTTAGTTGTTGGTCCTCCACAGCAATGACTGTTTTCATGTTCTAAGACTGAAATTTAATAAAGAAGTATTTAATAAAGAAGTCATGTTTATATTGTTAATGATCTTTTTTTTTTTTTTTTTTTTTCTTGCCAATTGCAGTCTTCAGTTCTTGGCCTTTGACACAGAAGCCAGCCACGATATGCTGAAGGTCTGGGATGGACCACCTGAAAATGAAATGTCTTTGTCAGAGCTCAGCGGATCTCTGCTACCTGAAGGAATTCACTCTACACTGAATACTGTCACTGTTCAGTTTGAGACTGATTTTTACATCAGCAAGTCAGGATTCGCTATTCAATTCTCTAGTAAGTCATGTCCATAACTAATGGACTAAACATTATGAAAATGAGAAAGGTTATGGTAGGAGTTTTCCTCCTACTGTTGATAATTTTGTTATTTTCCTCTGAAGTTCCCTGTATGATGTTTTGAATGTGTGTATGACTGGACTAGGTTTTCAGATTGATAAAGAGGGAATAATACTCTTAGTTTCTTCATGATTCTGAATATTTTTCTTTCTATTGAATCTTCATTTGACTAAAAATTTGAATATTAACAACATCAACAGAATCCAAATCTGCATAATGGTTCTACTTGAAGATCTCACTTGACCAGTCAGAAATGATCTTAGCAGATATTTGTATGCACTGAGTTAATGCAATTGACAGATTTTTATAATTCCTCTCCCCTCTTTCACCTCCATTCCCTCTTCTTTCTTCCTGTCCCCTCTCTCCCTCTCCTTCCCTGTCCAGGCTCAGTAGCTACAGCCTGCAGAGACCCAGGTGTACCAATGAATGGCAGTCGAAGTGGAGATGGCCGTGAGCCGGGGGATTCAGTGTCCTTTCAGTGTGACCCAGGATACGAGCTCCAGGGAGATGACAAAATCACCTGTATACAAGTGGATAACAGATACTACTGGCAGCCCAGCCCGCCTGTCTGCATAGGTGAAAAGTCCAGTCCCATATATTTATATATTTATAGGGACATACAATAGATGTACTGCATACACAACTGGAGTTGTTTATGGTTCATTACCTTGCTCAAGTTGACTTGTAGGAGGGCTTTATAAAAAACATCATGTTTAGTGGTTTGAACTTGCTTCTTAATACATACAGCATGATACTATTGCATTATCCTTTCCAAATCCCTGCAAACTACTAGTCCTTTTGAATGAAAATCTTGTAACTTAGATTCCCCGTAAAATAAAATAAAAAAACATTGTGCTGAGTAAATTAAAATATTTTTTTCATCCTGCATGGTTGCGCTTGAGAGAATATTAAAATTGTATTTTATATTATTTTTATTTTAAGACTTATCTTTGCTTGTGTTCCCATGACAGCTCCTTGTGGAGGAAACTTAACAGGCTCCAGTGGATTTATTCTCTCTCCTAACTATCCTCATCCCTACCCTCACTCCAAGGACTGCGATTGGCTCATTGCTGTCAACTCTGACTATGTCTTGTCACTGGCCTTCATCAGGTAACCTACAAGTCAGCGGATCTTTTTTACACCAAAGCCTGTGTTAATCCTCAGTTGGTTCGCTGTGCACAAATGTTCTTTTACATCATTGTTTGTTGTCTTTCTTAACTAAATCCATAATAAAATGTAAAAAAAAAAAAAAAAAGAAAAGTAAAATGTACATTGAGAATAGACTCAAAACATTTAAGAAAGACACTATTAATTCTCTCTTTTCGGACCTTTTAGAGGTAGAGTTTAGAGATATCCTGTCATGAACTGAAGTGTCGACCCTCTGACACAAGAGTAAACAAGGCAATTATTTTCACTCCATTGTAATTGTTTTGGGCCAACAGACCAAAAGTCATTGCTATCCATGAAAATTGAAAATGAGTTGAGGGGCTGAGAATGAGTGTAAGAACCATCAGAAACAAATCCACTTTCTGGTATCTTTTAGACACTCTTAGCCACAGAGTCTAGTGAAATAGAATACTCAGGTGATAAAGGCCTTGAAAATACAATGCTTGCTTTGTCTGTCCTGCACCATAATGTATGTTGGAAAAAAATTCTCTCTAGAACAGTCAGAAAATGACTTCTAATATAAATAACAAACAAAATCCAAATGTCAGTACTCGCTCTTTTTCTATACTCCTGACTGAACTGACTGTTCTCACCATCTCTTTCCTATCTCTTTGTCCCTATCTGTGTTTTTTTCATCTATCTCTAGTTTCAACATTGAGCCAAACTACGACTTCCTGTATATCTACGATGGTCCAGATAGCAACAGTCCTCTCATTGGTAGCTTCCAGGACAGCAAACTCCCAGAGAGGATTGAGAGCAGTTCAAATACCATGCATTTAGCATTCCGCAGTGATGGCTCTGTTTCCTACACTGGTTTCCACCTGGAATACAAAGGTAAAATATTCTGCAAATACGACCAACCTCCTTATATAAAGTGAATACTAATTGAATAGCTTCTAAAATAGTAAAATAAGTAAAACTCCAACAAGTATTAGCACAAACAAAAAGATTTTGCATTCTCAGGGAGATAAAATTGTGTTAAACATCTCTACAGCAGGGGGACAAAATATAACCCTGATTATCTTATGGAAAGCAGTACCCCATCATTCAGTCTACATTTAGTATTTGATTGTTTATATCTTGAACTAGAACACCTGGAAATTGACTCAACACATGTATGTCTGATGTTTCTGATGAAAATAAATACTCATTCCAGCTGGCACTGTTTTATAGCCACTTTGTAACTGTCAGTTGTTGAAAAATCATTGTAATTTACAATGTTTGATGTAATTGCATCAGGGACTGTTTTCTGTCCTGTTTGTTTTTCATAACTAAGGTAACATGGGATATAACTCTTTTAGGTTTTCACAGTGAATGTGACAGTATGTTTCAGATCTCTCCTGTGATGACAGAATGTGTTTAGAAATGTTTAACTTTCACATTTACCAAAGAGGACTACTGTGTTACTCCTTAATACCCAATACACATGTGTATGCAGTTAAGTCTCCCACACTAATGACAGTGTGTATCACGCTGATTTTAAAATGAAAAAGAGGGATTGCTCTCACTGCAAAATCCCTGCTGAATTGATGTCTGTTGAAATGGTCTGTCTGAGGGGTGAGTTTCATTCACATGCACAGAAGAATCATCATATCTTCAGGTGGACTCAGGAATTAAGTTTTAAGTTGATGTAGGGTGGCTGCTAATCTTTTGGGAGGGGGGCCAAAGCCATAATTTACAAGGTTCATGTACCATACAAAAGCCAGGGGATGAAGTTATCGTTCGTACTCCATCTTTGGCAAAGGCAGCTAAGTCAAACAGACTATTAAAAAGGCCAATGGAGTGCCTGCCTCATTTGATTATGGCTTGGGACGTAGTTATTATTAATTTGACTTGGTTTTGAATTTGATTATTCATGTGTGCCTGTCGCTTTTTCTTTGCCTCATCCTCTCTCTCACTTGCTTACTCGTTCTCTTTGTCTTTATCCAGCCAAACTGAGGGAATCATGTTTCGACCCAGGTGTGGTTCTGAATGGAACCAGGCTGGGATCTGATTATAAGCTGGGTTCTACTGTCACCTTCTACTGTGAAGCAGGATATGTTTTGCAGGTACAAACAGATGGATGAATGGGTGGTTGAAAGGCTGGTTGATTGGATATGTGGGTGGATCTGTGATTGGTTGGCTCAATAGGTGGCTAGTTGGTTGGATAGTTGGTTTGGATGGATACTCAATTGGTTTATTGATCGAGTGGATGGTTAGTAGAATGCATGACTAGTTGTTAGTTGGTTGGTCCGCTTTGTGGGGTTGGATGTCCCTAGGTTGGTTTGTCGAAAGGGAAGTTGATTTGTTCATTGAGTGGAAGGTTGGTTGTTTCGGATTTTCTTAAAGTAAATTGTTTTTTCTTTAGGGCTATTCTACCTTAACCTGCAGTATGGGAGATGATGGCAGACCTGGATGGAACAGGGCATTGCCTAGCTGTCAAGGTAACTTAAAATCCCTATATTTACAGAGGTGAAAGCTGTGTATGTATTGTATGCCTCACTAACTATGTGTGCTTGAATACGTGCGTGTGTTCTTTCTCCAGCGCCCTGTGGAAGTCGTTCTACAGGATCAGAAGGGACTGTTTTATCTCCAAATTTCCCCAGAAACTACACCTCTGGTCAGACCTGTGTCTACTCTATATCTGTACCTAGAGAGTTTGGTAAGTTCATTCACACACAAAGTTTCACACAGTTTCACATTGCATTGCAATAAAAAGCAGTAATTTCTGTGTAAAAATAGATAAATAAATAAATAATTTTTGGAAAAAAATTCAAAGGCACATGTGCAGCACTCAACAAAAGATCGTAGTTTTCTTTGACCTGAATTACATTAAAAGTTGATTTTTAATGGGGACACCATGAAACCCCCAGAAGGACCCCTTTGGGGTTTTTAAACTACAATGAAAAACTAGTACAGATATTGTGATGATCAAAAGACGCTTGCTGGCCATTTGTTTTAATCCAGGTCAGGGTTTCATCATTGAAGTGTCATTTAAAGATGAGACTAGTTTTATCTTGCCACATGTGATCAGTAGTCTTTAAGCTAGACATAACTACCACATTATGAAGATATGAATATTGTAAAGGATTCTTAACATTAACTGAGGCTGTGGTGGGAAGCTGGGGTCATTTGAGGAGAGAGAAGGGTGCTGAATATTTGATATCTGTATAAAATTTTAACTTTATTCATATTAAATGTGTAGTATACAGATTGAAATTTACAATAGCATCTAATGTTAATTTGATTTACATTTTCATCAGGACAAACACAATCAATGTGAAGTTAAACATTAAAGTCCCTTCTTGACCTTGGAAATAGTAGTTTGGTGAAACAATCCCATTGAAGATCCTCTTAATAGCTTTTTCTGGAGCTTTCAACTATATCATATATCTTCATGAGCAATTGGGAGTTTGGTCAGTAGTAATGGAGATCGATTGGTGGACATATAAACTCACAAGCTGTTATGATTTCATAGTTGTAAGACTAAAATTTTATTTTTGACCTTGGAAATTGTTTGACATTTTTCTTCATCAGATGATATAGTTGAAGATATGGTGTCACATTATCAATATTGTTTAATTTTCAAGATGTGCAAATTTACATTTGTGTCTCCAATCATGATATTACATATTGACATCTAAATTATTGGTTTACTCATTGGGTCTGACTTGAGCTTTTACAAACAATCAGTAATTGGTGGATATATTGTTCAATTATGCCCTGTGGTATTATGAATAAATAGTAGCTTTCCCTGAGGCTGTTGATGGCTGCTGTCTCATTATATTTGCATAGCAACTTTTGGAGTGTCAGCTCCATGTAGACGTTTTGACTGAGAGGAGCTAACATTTGTTGGCCTACATATTGTATAAGACACACAGACAGCCTCCCAGAACCTCCCACACAGAGCAAGAGACAGATTGTTTTGTTAAGTTGCAGTGCTGTAGCCTTACAACATGCCCACATTTTTAAGCAGCTGTCGTTCTCATAAAAAATTTAAAAAATAACATGTCCTTAATTCATGCTCTTACATCAATCAAAGGTTACGGGCTCAAGGATGCAGTAACTACGCTATCAAAACTGCCTGATGATCAGAGAAGCTGAAATGAATGATTGATGATGTTTCACCATTCATACAAATGACTCCTTCAGTTTCAACACCAGGTGGGAAAAACCCTTGACATTTATCCCTGTGGAGATACCACACCTCCTGTTGAATGAGGACGTGGCTGAGGACACCCACTCAGGCAGCTCATCAGGAGGTATGGCAGCTCCACAGGGATCGATGCCCAGGTTTTCTCCATCTGATGTCAAGAGCTGACGAAGCCTTTCATATGCACAGTGAAACATTTTCAATCATTTGATACGTCTAGTGGACTGATTCAAACTTTGCTGTGATCGCTTATCTGCGAGTATGTGTGTGTGTGGGTATGTGGCTTTGTTTGTGCGCACTTTGTGTGTGTTGGTACATCTCATGTGCTTTATGAATCTGTGTGTGACCGTTGGTGCATGTGTGTCTTCCTGCCTGAAGTCTGTTCTGTTCTGAAACAATTTCAGCTGTGATCTCTTCCACCTTGCTCAGCAGTATGTCGATAATACAGCAGAGAATGATGGAAAACTTAATCACTCTGATTTCCTTAAAATCTATACATAGAGGGAGCTTTTAAGTATTTCTGCTGACTGGCAGAATCTTGTCATTCTTTATGTCCACTAAACACCCTGCCACTATACACATCCTTATGTACAACCATGGCAGTGCTGTAAGATATATATATATAAGAGGTTAGATTCATCTACCCTATAGAGCTAACCTCCTTTTTGATCATCTGTTTTCTCTTTCACACCTGCAGGGACAATGCCAGTTTAAAATCCAGTGTTTTGTTTCTGTTCTCTGTTGCTTGTCATTATTTTAATATAAAACAGGGTTTTACATGAAAGCAGACAGGGTACCGTTTGTGAGTCAGAGCAATGTCTTAGCAAAAGGCAGATCATGCTTTAGAAGAACTCCACAGAGAGAAACAGCCTTGTACAAAGTGACCAGTGACCTTCTTTTAGCATAATATCCTTGGCAATATACAAATTTCAGTCTTTACAGCTCAGCCTTTGGGGCCAAAGAGAGATAGGGTTGAAATACAGTAGAGATTACAGAAAAACATTTCGCCTTTCTGTCTTCAGTTAACAAAACAAAGTTTTTGCAATCACCGATGTTTCACGCTAGCAGAGAACAATGATACACCAACTGACTGGGGGTGGGGGTGGGTTGGACTAGTGCACAAAGAAAATAAGGTGATATTGTGATTATTAAGTGTCCTGATATGTAATTTTGTGCCAATAGTTGGCTTCAAATAGAAGCTGACACTGCAGCTTAATAAAATTTAAATTGGGTATTACAGGTTAATTTTATCATTGGAAGGTCAGATGCAGACAGTGGCATGGAATAATAATTTGCCACCGGCTAACTCATCTCTTTATCTGTCTTTTTTCTCATTTGTATTTCCAGTACTCTTTGGTCAGTTTGTGTTGTTCCAGACTTCACTGAATGATGTAGTAGAGATCTATGATGGACCCACTCAACAAAACACACTATTGTCTTCTCTTTCTGGATCCCACTCTGGTAAGGATGGAGGGAAGGATGGAATAATTTATGGCTAGAGGGATTAATTGGCAGGCAGGCAATTTAAGCCCTCACTGTTTCTCTCTCCTCCAACTTTTCTGACTCTGTGTCTTTCTGACTAGGTGAGTCTCTACCTCTGAGTTCGGGAAACCAGATCACCATAAAGTTTACCACAGTTGGACCAGAAACTGCTAAGGGATTCCACTTCGTCTACCAAGGTCAGAAAATAAGTTTAAGATTCTGTAGGCCTTGGGGTTTGCAGAACTGGCTTGCTTCATGTTTAAGGTTTCATACAAAATTTTCCATAATAGCAATGAGGGTTTGTGTGTGGAGGTAGTTTATACCCCTTAAAGTTTAAGGGATGGGGAACATCCGGTCTCTGGGTCGCATGTGGCCCGTGAGACAATTTGATGCGGCCCACGAGGTAATTCATAAATACAAACTTGTTCCAAAGTGTCAGTTTGTCTCGAAGAACCGTCGCAGAGCGGATTACTGATATGGCACGAGGTATTGAAAAAACACTGAAATACAATTTCCAGTTTTTCTCTCTGGCTGCCAATGAAACAACAAACATAACAAATCTCGCCCAACTAGCTGTTTTTGTGCGTGGGATTACTGCTGAGTTTGATACGAGGGGGGAATTGCTGTCTTTGCAAGCGAAGCATGGCGCATTGGAGAGGTTGTGTGATAGTGTGATATATGTGTTCAATAATTTAGTATTGGCCTCGAAGGATGTTATAAAAATTGAAATGGCCCTTGATAGCAAAAAGGTTCCCCACCCCTGCCTTCAACCTTGGCTTTCTGGGGCTATGTGGTGTAATGGCTTATCTCTTGTTTTGTAAGTGGCCATTACATATAAAATGCAACAGTTTAATTTTTACTTTCAATGTATTCAATCAGAAAAGCCACGAATAGAGAAAAAATATCTTATTCAGTGTCCTGGCGAAGATAGGCAGCAGCAATAACAGTTCATTTGGCATTTCTATTGATATGAACACTTTTTAATGGTTGTGTCATCTTACATTTTTCTTCAGCTGTACCGAGGACCAGCTCCACTCAGTGCAGTTCAGTCCCAGAGCCGCGTTTTGGGAAACGCCTCGGTAATGACTTTGCAGTTGGCTCCTTGGTGCAGTTTGAGTGCAACCCTGGTTACGTCCTGCATGGCTCTACTGCCATACGGTGTGAGAGTGTCCCAGACAACCTGGCACAATGGAATGACACGCTGCCAACATGTATAGGTAAACATACACACAGAAATTAGACTGAGGACGGACATTTTCCTGTCCAGAATGTAGAAACATTATGAGATGCATTATTAACCCCACAACTGAGAAAGGAAAAAAAAACACAGTTAATTCAAATGCACACCATGTTTCAGTTTAGTCAGGCCCTAAGCCTTCCTATGCCAAAGCTGTCACACAGGGTTTAAGCTCTTTGGTCTCCCCCTCTTCAGTAGGGTACCACCCCCTTTCCTTTCCTTGTCTTTTTTCCCGTTACTTGCAGACAAAATGATGTTTCAACCTCTAATTTACCTTCTTTTCTGCTCTCTTCTATTCCGTGTGTCAACGCTCTTCGCTCTCCCAGTTCCCTGTGGGGGTGTGTTGACCTCCCGTCGTGGCACAATCCTGTCACCTGGCTATCCAGAGCCATATGACAACAACCAGAACTGTGTGTGGAAGGTCTCCGTTCCAGAAGGGGCAGGAATACAGGTAGTATCTGTCACACGCTGTTTCTTGGCTGACCTATGTAACATTGGCTTAAAAGCTGATCAGGGGGGATGTCAGGGAAGATAAGATATTATTAGAACAATGAATGGATGGATGTTTGTGAGAGAGGGTCCATCCAGAGATAACTAGAAAGGATCTAATCAGGAGAGATAATGCCTGATTGCATTCTCACGGACAAATACAAAGGCCAAGATGCCATAGACACAAAATGGAGTTGACATCTCACATTTAATTTTTCCTTAAATTTTGCAGTACGTCACATCAAGTTTAAGTTTGTTTTATATCATGTGACTTGCTACTTTTTCAAAACAAAAAGTCGTGTTTCACGTCTTGTTTTGTTTGACAGTTTCATTGAATATTTACACCAATTGACATCATGTGTTTTACTCTTTCTAAATTTGTTCATTGAACAATTTCTGTCCTCTTTTTTTTTTGTCGGCTTTTCCAGATACAAGTTGTAAGTTTTGCCACAGAGCATAACTGGGACTCTTTGGATTTCTATGATGGTGCTGACAACCACGCACCAAGACTGGGCAGCTACTCTGGTAAACACCTCTTTTCAGTATTTTTATAGTGTTACTCAAAATGTTACTCATGTCATTACATTCTTGTCAAAATGTAATTTGGCAAAAGACAGCTACTGTAATATAATAGCAAGAAACTCATACAATTTACAGTTTACAAATTAGTTGACAGCTAAGTTGTATTATAGCACATGTGCAGTTTGCTGCCAGCTAACGTTTTAGTTATTTTCATCTAAAATATGGTAAATCATACAGTTAAAAACTGAATTGTGAGAATCTTGAGAGCTTAATTTAATTTCAAAGTGAGACAGTAACCAAGAGAGCATAACTGAACAACATTCAGCATTTATTGATTAGGAAAGGTGTGTCACAGCTGCTCAGGTTAGTGGTAGTAATGGCTATGAGTATTTAGGGACAAATTAAAAAAAATAGGCCATTTTCACTGTATGTCACAGAATAAGCAAGAACTCTGCTATTTGTAACCTGATCACAGTAAATATAACTGTTACATATAAACGCAGTAAAATTGGACAAACATTGCATGTTGTCATGAAATGTACAAGATGCTGCCCATGTGGCCCCCCACTTAGAGTGCAGTTAGAGCTAAACTGGTTCCATTCTGAGTGTCCCAGCAGAGGCTGGGGCACACACCCACTGACACCTGCTTGTTTATCTGTGATTACTTGAAAGACATATGAGAAATGTCTGCCGCATAAATAATTGTTCCTCTTACACTCTAGTGCTCTGTTAGGAATAGATATTTCCTTAGCAACCTATATGTAATTTTAAATGTTCACAAAATTTACACACACGATCTTTACTTAACTTTCATGTTAAGAGCAAGTGACTTTTTAAACTCATGGTAATTATAGTATGTTAAATATTTACAACTGATTACAGACAATAAAACAATAATATAAAAGGTATAAACCCTAATTGCAAATGTTAATTTGATTTATCACTATAATAAAATGTGATAGCATAAAAAAATTAAAACTTTTTTTACTGCTTTCTGTTCAGGCATGACTGGTTTACTGTTTTGTTTTATCTATAGCAGCAATGCTGTGTCAGTGATATATATCTGTTATGGCAGGGGAAACCTTTCACTCGACACACCAGCAGCAGCAGCAGCACACATGCTCTGTTAATATTTAATTATGTTATCCACCATTTTTCTTTGAATGTAGTTTTCAACGATTAATGAAATTGTGGTTCGTAAAAACCCATAGCTAATTATATTTTACTGCATATTGCTTGTGTAAAAAATTCTATATTACAATTCCACCTACTTTTCTCTTCTCATCTATGCGTGTAGGAGGAAAAAGTGAACTCAACAGAGTAACCAAAAAGAGAGGTGTACTTTAGAGTGCCATTGGTCTGCCTGGTCATGCTGTCTGCAATGACCTCAATAGAAATGCCTCTGCTCTAGTGCTGCCACAACTTATATTCAGCCAAAAGCACATATTTAGTCTGGGTGAAGCATTCCTCTGGATTCAGCTGTCCAAAGGGGAAGTCAGCATCTTCTGCGGATACTAATACTTCTTGTAGGGAGGCAAAGTCACCTGCTTATATGCTGGTTGTATCAAATAATCTATGAAAGTGCTTGATGTCTTTATGTCTTCATGGATAAAAGATTATGTTATAGAGGAGGCAGTGAAATGACCATGACAGTGATTCTACATCTATAAAATAAAACAAATACATGCAAAGCGATGGTAAAACTTTTTTATAGGGGTAATTACAAACATTAATTAATACTGTTATACATCCAGATATGACTGTTGTGGTTAAATCCATGCAGTTAATTATTCACAATTTATTCATAATTTATTATCAAGGAAAAAAATATTTTTTTATTTTCTGTCATGATAATAAATGAGATTTTCTCTGGAATGTGAACATGACCAGCAGGGAGGCTGCAGCCTGTCCAAAAACCATCCAATTAATTCCCCTCGCAACAGACAACCAATCACATCCTTCGGCCTAATGCACTGTTCTTTCAGAGGGATGTCTCTGTAACTTTGAAATGTTTTGCTGACACACCTGCCACTGAGCAAAGAGCAACATGTGAATGAAAACAAAGTAATGCTTGGCTCACAGCTCGCTGGCCTGTGGGAAATATTAAACTCCACAAGTAGCTAATATCAGAAGATATTGTCACCATTATTACATCTTGAAGCAAGACAATTTGATGACATTTCCAGTGACAAGGAGATTAGAGTAGTTTAATGTTCCTTTACATTTAAGTACACCATTTAATATCTTATTGTGAAGGGGCTTGACAGGCTGACACTGTTGCAGTGCAATACTGGTTTTTGCTTTGTTCCTTCCCTCGCCATACTAAGTAGGTCAAGCCAACATTTGAAAAGTGGTTTCAAATAAAACAGATGTCTCAAATGAAAGTAATTCCCTTCTCTCTCCTTTGAGAACACTTCACAAACAAAAAAAGTGAAAATGTATGTTTGGGGGGCCTTTGTTGTTTCCTTTGCTGTCAGATAACTAAGATCTGCTTGCTTTTAAGCCTCAGTTGAAAAATGAAAAAATTTGATCATGGTCCTCTGTTGCTCTCTTCTTCCTCCCTGCTTTCAGGCACAACCATCCCCCCTCTCTTGAATAGTACATCTAACAACCTCTATCTCAGCTTCAGCTCTGATATTAGTGTCTCAGCTGCTGGTTTTCACCTGGAATATACAGGTAACATATTATCTTCTATACAACATTATCTTTGGCCTAATCAATATATACATAATAATGACTGAAACTTTTATATTAATGTTTTTTTCTTATCAGCTATTGGTCTGGAGTCATGTCCAGAGCCTCAGACTCCAAACTATGGAATTAGACAAGGAGACAGATTTATGGTCGGTGATGTTGTGCAGTTTTCATGTGAACAAGGATACTCCCTTCAGGTATAAATACAACTTTTATATACTGTTTGTCCTTCTGTACCCATGTAAATTAACTACAGAGGGACTAAGAGGAATCGGGCGATAGAAATTTCACGCCTGAACACATGAACACATGCAGTTTTTACATGCAAAGCGACTGCCAGATATGTATGTGAAATCATTCAAGGCTGCTCAGCTTCTTTGATGTGCTGCCATTCACTCTTTTTATCCCCTGACTGCACAAGCCAAGAACTATTTAAACTGTGAATCAGAAGGAAACCCTACTCTCAGGTGGTTTTCCAAGCTCTTACTAAACATACAACTCTGGTTTGGTTTGCACAACTCCTGAATAATGCATGTCTCTGGTGTGGTCTGGCAATTTCTGTGTGGTGTACTGTATAGCTCTAATGGAAGTTTGGCTTTTCCCTAATGCTTATATATAATATACAGCTCCATGGTATTAATGAGAATATCTTCAATGCAAAGCATGAATATTGTTGTTGAGCAGATAAAACGGCACTTTTAAACCAAATTATCTGATCATCTGCGGCGATTTCCCAAATGTTGACCCAACACATAATAAATTGTGGTTGCTTTTACATTTCTAGGGCAATGCACATATCACCTGCATGCCTGGACCTGTCAGAAGATGGAACTACCCTGTACCACTATGTCTTGGTAGGAGTTCTCCTCCAGTACATACATGCGCACACACACACAAATTCATTCAGGCCTGGATATACTGAGATACATGCAAAACTTCAGTGCTGCAGAAATGATGCAAGCAGTCTCCATTGCCTTCTCTGACTCTCTGGAAAATGAGCTGTTTTATCAATTTACTGTTTTGTGATGAGCTGATTATTTAGTTTTTCTGTGCTGAATATGATTAGGCTTTGCACAGCTAAGTCAGACTCTGCCATAAACATGCACAGTGTGCCAAAGCATCAGCATGCACTGAGGCAAATTAGAGGAAACAAGCCCTGGACACATTTCTACTTGCTCAATGCTAATTTATTCAAGAACAGTATTTATTAGAGACTCAGAATATTAATGTTTTATTCAAAATGATTCAAAATGTCAGGTTGAAGATACTCAAGTGTCCAGTCAGAAGTAATGTCTTTAAAAAGTATAAGAATATCTACTGTGCTCAGTGAGGTTACTGCCAGCTTTTGATGTGCTGCTTTCTACACTGACCCACCTTTTTTCTCTGTTTTTATGTTGTATGTGTATGTGTGACTCCAGCCCAGTGTGGTGGGTCTATGACAGATGTAAGTGGAGTGATTCTAAGTCCTGGTTACCCTGGCAACTACCCCAGTGGACTAGACTGCACATGGACAGTCAACTTACCTGTCGGCTTTGGTAAAAAATACTGTCAACTTTCCACTTGAGCATGAAATATGTGTGGTCTGTTTTCTCTGTTCGTTTCTGTCTCCCTCTTTCATATATCTATGTTATTTATTGATTGATTTACTCACTCACTCACTCAACTAGTGTTGTGTTGGTGGCCTTGATCAATGTTGTTCATGAGTGGCTGCAGATTAAGCACCTAAAAACACTTTTCAGTTCACACACATTTGGTTTTACTCCTGGTCTTTCGGTCAGTCAGGCTGTGTTAATCTGTAAATGTCATAAACTGTGTATTTTTCTCAGGCATCCATCTCCAGTTCCTGAATTTCTCCACTGAAGCGATCCATGATTACTTAGAGATCCGCAGTGGAACGCTGGAAACCGGCTCGGTCATTGACCGGTTCAGCGGTCCAGTCATCCCCAAGCCTCTGTTCAGCACCACCCACCAGACCAGCTTTTTCTTTCACAGTGACTATTCACAAAACAAACCAGGCTTCCACATCACCTATCAAGGTATATCTTGTTTCTGTAATTTCCTCTCCAACATCTTGTTTACCCTGATTTGCTAAGCAAAGAAAATAAGAGCAGACAACTGATAGTGGTTCTTACTTTACTGAAACTAGCAGCTGTTGCCAATGTGGTTATTAGATTTAAAAAACTGCCTGACTGCAACTTCATTTCTCAGAGACTAACAACAAAATTATCTACTTTTCAGACAACAATGAAAGTGTTTCTGGACTTACATGGTGCATACATGTCCTCATTTTTGGATTAATTTCAGTGATTAGATGAATTTTGTATTTATTCTATCAGCCACTAAAAAAGGTTTCGAGCAGTCTTTTATTTATTATGACAATTCTCATAGATAGATAAATTTGTTGCGGCTAATTCCATTAATGTGGAAATTACAGTGGATGATGAATAAAACCTTTTATCTCATGACAGCAGCAAAGCTGCCAAAGTGTTTTGAACAGGAGAATGTGAATCCTGGCAGTTGCATTTTTTCCACTATTATTGTTGCTACTAATGTTTGTCAAACCCTTGACTCTTGTGACTTTGGCTGTGAAAAGTCACTGTCACTATTATGTTTAAATTAGTATTTTGGCAACAACAGAAGAAGAAGCACACACTTCTTTGGTGCATGATACCCTTATCAAAAAGTTAGTAACCTTAATTTATATCTAAAAGTCTGCAGCTGTTATGTCTCTCTCCAACATTTCAGATTTCAGGGTTATTTTAGATTGCAGAGATTGCAGTAGGTCTTTTTTTTTTTTTTCAAACAAGCCGGAGGAATTATGCGTTAGTCTTTTGAACTCTGTGTGAAAGTTAGTACCGACAAACAACTTTTAAGTGGGAGGAGAAGAGTAATTTGAAGAACTCAGAGTAGTTTAGGGCACAGTGTAGTCCATTTGCAGGATGTTTAAAATGTTTTTTTTAACTACTGGACTGGTGGCTACGGTTGGAGATCCGGATCTTAAAAGTATTTTTTAGCACCCCCCTCGGAATTAGATAAAAATTTAATTCAGTGTTAGAATGGCTGCATTTATTGTCTTTTTTCGATGACTGGCTTGATTTTAGAAGCACTTATCATAGCTGCTCATAGTCATTTGCAAACAACTCCTGCATTGTTACCATTGTCCTCAACTAATTTGGGATGGGTTACGGTCTCTCCAGCCTACCAGCTCCAGAGTTGTCCAGACCCTCGTCCATTTCGAAATGGCATCGTGATTGGCACAGATTTCAGTGTTGGGATGACAGTGTCATTTGAATGCCTGCCTGGATATTCTCTGATCGGAGAGGCTTCACTCACATGTTTACATGGAATCAGCAGGAACTGGAACCACCCGTTACCACGATGTGAAGGTAATTCATGTTGTTATCAATGTATGTCAGTCTTCTTTGAATGCATTCCATAGTACTTTTCTTTGATCTGAGAAAGTTTCATATGTTTACAACTCTAGGTGTTGTGAAAGGAATATAGTCACTTAATTTCGGTTAGTTCTGATAATACTGAATGTCTCACTTTCTCAGAGGAACATAATCTGTGTTTTATATGGGGTTTGCAACATGGAACCATCATATACCCAGGTCCCAAGAAGATATATAAATATATAAACTGGCAAAGTATTCTTTCAATCCAAAAGAGGATTTTTGCAGAAGCGATGCATTACCTGACCCATCGTAAAAACACCCTCATTTGTAAATGCTTTTTAATAGCATTTCAATATTGATATCATTGCTGTTGCGAATATTTGTAATGATGTTTCATATTATTGCTTTCCTGACTCTGACAAAGTATCATTCCATTATTAAATTATTAGCTATCTTACTCCTAGCTGTAACTTTAATGTGCACATGATTTTTATTCAACACACTCTTTCCTGAAAGTAAGCACTATATAGCCCTCGATATTTCCTCTACAGTTTAACCAGTTGATATTGATTGTTGCATTGAGAGCAAAGTGGAAAGAACGTATTGTGCAATTACAAGCTACTTGTAACTCAACAGAATAAAATAGAATTTTTCTTCAGTTTATGGAATCAACAAGAGAATGTTCATTACCATAAAAAAAAAAAAAGAAATAAAAATAAATCTGAACAAAATTAGAATCATGGCAGGTATGTTGTTCCAGCTAATTGTGGTGGTGAAATTCTATCATGAAATTCTATTATTATAACTTTATGACCAGTAACTGCACATTAATCCAATTGTTATTCCTTTTTTAAATTTAAGGCACGGCTCTAGAGTGTTAACACTTATTCAAGGACCCTTAAATTAAAAAAAACTGTAAATGTTCAGTTTTATAGTTCTCAGCAGTGCTAACATTGCATCACTGATGAGTAACACCTACACTCCTGATGAATACCTGAGCTGCAGAAGAGAAAAAAAAAAAAAACTGTAATGACAATTTATTAGAGGTATTAAGGTGTTATCCAATGGTCATTACATGACTGATAGTCATGTCTTCTCTCAATCATCCAGACAATTACTAAAGCTTCAGAATGGTAATAGTAATTTGTTGGTGATTTATTAAGGGTATTTCTGCTAATATTCTATCGACAGCTCTCTGTGGTGGTAACATCACATCATTAAACGGAACCATTTACTCTCCTGGTCACCCTGAGGAATACCCCAACTTCCAGGACTGTGTGTGGAGTGTGAGAGTTCCTCCTGGACACGGGATTTACATCAACTTTACTGTACTGAGCACTGAGCCCATATATGACTACATTACTGTCTGGTAGGTATTATTTAGTTATTTATTTTACTTGTTTTTCCACTATGTCATAACTGACGCTGTCCACCCTGATTATGTGACACTTCTTACCAATCTTTTTCATCTTTTTCAGCTTCATCAAGGGCCATTTCACAAAAAATTGTCTTTTTTACTTGACTGAATAGCCATTAAATTTGTCTCACATATTCGAAGAACTTCTGTTACACGGACAGACATGCACTTTCTCTCTCTCACAGGATCATGCTCTTTAACATCTTTTCAGAGCTGGCCACTAATTGGCTAAATCCCTGCAAGGATTACCATGACTACAGACATGTCTTCTTGAATATAAAGTTACTCTGACATAATTTCCTTCTTGTCATGTTTTTCCCATCTCTCTTTGGCCATAAGTCTTTCTCTTCTTCCCTCTGTTCCTCAAACGATCTCTAAACGACAGTCCGTCTTATATGGTATATACGATACATCTTTCTCTCCCTACCTGCCCAGGCTTCACTTCTCTCTTCATTATTCTTCTTGGAGAGAGCAGTCATTGGCAACAGCAGACGTTTTGTCAATGCAGGTGTTTAAATGGTGCCTGTATACCATGTTACATAGATATCTGCAGGTACAAAGTGGCAGCAGAACCATAAATAGACTGTACCATCTAATTCTATGGTTGCCATGTTTCTGCTCCTTCTCTATAGCTAAAGGCTGAGCCTGTTACCTATAAATAGACAGCTGGGTGCAACGTCAGTAGTTTAAAAATGTCACCTGGCATACAGACATAAGACCAACACAGAAGGACCAAATGTCTATCCTGTACTTCTGTGAGCTTGTCATATCGACCTTACAGATTTCCAGTTTTGTCTGTTTCCATTGCCCTCTCTAGAATTATTATTGCTAAAAACATTGTTATGATTTTGAGAAAGTATGGCAACACAATGTACAGTAGCTTTTCCAGACAACTGCTTGGGTGACTCATAAGTGATGTCCAATATAAACTATATCAAATAATTACTTTAATATACTCCTGCTTTCAGAGGAAGAGGTACACTAAGAAATTGATCATTGCAAGCTTAAAAGAGCCCTTATTCTCTAAATGAATGATCCCATCAAGTGACCCAAGGTCAGTTACAATGACATCTACTATTTGCCCACGTCTCCAATTTAGTTTAGTTTGCTTCTGGGAAAACTTCACCTTAGGAACTTCTAATTTAATTGCAAAGATGCAGGACTTAGGTCAATGCACCACCAGATCTTTCAGGACCCAGTTAAGTAACAACACCAGCAACGGTCTGAATGTTTAGGTATGACTGTCTGGCTACAGCCTCTGTCAGATATGCAACGTACAGTCGATTGTTGTGCTAGTTTTGATTATTTTAAGGTGAAATACTGACGTCTCATAGTCTTCTAACTAACAGCAGAAAATTCTGTCATTTAGAGTTGTAACTATTCTTTATTTGAATTATGGATTACTCTACTTTGTATTTTTTGATTAGTCCCAACCAAAAAAAACTCAACGCAAGGGTTAATTTACTTGTTATCCTAATTTATCTGATCAAGATTAAAATTTTATGAACAGTCAATAAATTAGTCTATTAAATGTGTAAGAGTTACAAATTTTATCATTTCCCAGATGACATATTTCTTGTTTTGTTCAAAAACGCAAAGAATAATAATGTACAATGATACAAACAAAGAAAAGAAAAGCAGTAAATCCTCAATTTGAGAAGCTTGATGATTGACTGAAATGATTAATCAGTAATCACAATTGTTGCCAATCAATTTTCAGTCAATTGACAAATTGATTCATCACCTAATTGTTTCTTATTAAAATGATTCTAGACATTGTACAACATAATCATATCAACCAAATGTGAAAGCTGACTTATTATTGTAGTTTTGTTGGTTCTCCACACTTACTTGACACTGGAGAGCTGCTTCCTTTTAGCTGTACATAACAGGGACATGGCTTGTTGGACATATGTCTTCGGTGTATAAATGTAATGTCTTAAAACTACAGTATCCAGCCTGCCTTTCTCACGCCAAACACCACAATACCATTGAGCCATGTGCTGTCCACCCACAGCCGATTCTGTGAATTCCCTGAATTGGTGGCGCAGCATGTTCCTGACCCTGCTGTCAGTTGGAAAAAGTGGACAAACTGCTGAACTCACACGAAGCAAAGACGGCAACCTCACACAAAGCACTAAAAACTCACAATCTCACAGTCACAACACTGACTTCCTGTAGAGAGCACAGTGTCAGTGGTAAAGGTGTGATTTTCACAGCAGTCTCCTCAGTCCAGAGCCAGCCAACCTGACAGTCAGTTAGTCTGCTAATTGGTCTCATGCTGGGAAGCTTACTACAGGACTTCATTGTAAGAATTATCATAGATGACGCAGAAGTAACCTTCTTTTGTGCTGCCTCACACAGTCAGTGTCTTTGTCTTGTCCGTGCTGTATGTACTGCCATAATGTACTCATAATGGTTAGTGAGTGCGGGCATCACCAGAAATCAGCAGTGGATGAAACTACTCTGATGACTCTGAACCACCCAACATGAATCAGCGACAGGGATGATTCCTTACATAACCTGACAGGTATAATTGGCCTCATCCAAAAACCACTTAACAGCAGGAAATAATTATTTCATTTAACTTCATGATGATACTTTTTAATCACTGATAATGAGCCCAGTATTGGTTAGTTTGCGTCTGACAGCTGGTGGGGCTGCCATTAAAGGTGAAATATGCTCATGACATTGCACTGAGAGCCGGACCTGCCATTTGACAGATAACTCTCTGTCTGCTGTGTGTGTAACTTTTCATGAATGCCAGGCTGATTAGTGACAAAACTAAAGCCAAAGTCTAAGTCAAATTCTACACCAGGATTCGCATCTGTTATTCTTATGATCTGACGACAGTTCAATCAATATTTATGAACTTGAGCATCTCAAAGCAAGAATAAGAGAGTCAGAGCTTTGAACTGTGTTGTTGTTGAGAGAAAAAAGGCTCTGTTCTCTCATAAGTTCACTGGAATCTGAGTTTGTGAAGGTTTTATATCTAAATGAGCTTTGTGACATTGTGGTTTAGAATGTTTTGAGAGGGAAGATGGGCCCATATTCATGCACAATCACTCTGGGCGCCGGCACTTTGTCATACAAAGTCCATCTCCATTCGCAGTCAATGGAGCAGCTCCAGGTTTTGTCTCATAAATAATCGTCAAGTCTCTTCTGTCTTTGTTTCTAGCCTCGGAGAAACCATTTCCTGATCACAAATAGCCATTTAACTGTCACGGATGACTGCAGTAACGTATTCAAATTATGTTTTAGGTTGACTTCTCTCTTCCATTGTTCTATAAAGAAAGATCATATCCATTCCTTTATGGGTCTTTAGTCTCTGAGTACCCCCTTTGTAACTCAAGTTTTCTCTTTGTTTCTCCACAGGGATGGTCCAGACCAATCTTCTCCTCAGATCGGCCAGTTTAGTGGGAACACAGCTTTGGAGTCTGTCTACTCAACCTCTAACATCATCCTCATCAAATTCCACTCTGACTTCTCTGGAGCTGGCTTCTTTGTCTTAAGTTACCATGGTAAGACCGTATCAACATCCTTAAAGTTGTCACAGAGCTAGCGATCATATCATTGACTAACACATCACTTGATTGTGTCTACTCAGTTACAAATCCCAAGCTCATTAACCGTTTTCTCTGCAGCTGGCTTTGTTTTCCTGAGGAAAAACTATACCGCTATGATTAGTTGTAGCTGAGTGAAGGCATCGATCTGTTTGTGTTCACTTCTCTTCACCTTCCTCCTCATTAAGTTCCACTTAGATCTGCTTCCTTTGACTCATTCTGACTCGTGAAGTTTTCACTTTGATCAAAGCGGATGTCTTTGTCACATCCTACTGAAGTAATACTTTATTAGTCACAATGGTGTTATTGATAGTTTTTGTATCATGAATTAAATTGGTAGTTGCAGCAATGTGGAAAGGTTCTCTTTAGCGTTACTGACCACTGTAGGTTCCAACACATACTCTGATTTGATCTTTGAGTCTGCTGCAGCAGTTTAAAGTGCCACTATTCCTGCTGTCGTGTGTATTCGGTTATTTTAATGACAGCAGTTGGACTTACTAATGATGCATAAAATACTTAAACATAGTTTGTGATATGTGATTCACTTTTAATTGGTATTAAAGTCCCTTTTTCAGGTCGCACTTGCTTGGTTATAGACGAGTGGACCAGTTGTTTAACAAGTATGTTAATGAAACACTGTAATAACCCTTGACCTCACACTATAAAGTAAGATGAATATAACGCTGAGAGCTTTAAAATAGCCACTTTCAACTAAACCAAGGCCACATATGACAAAAATTATGCTCTTTTTTGAAGGAAAAGTTTCACAAAGTTTGCTTGTTTAATGGAAAACAAAGGAGAAGTGCAGTTGCTCAGATAAGAGTCTGTATGATAAAGGTATGGACAATGAACAGCTGGGTAGGTGTTTGCTTATCAAACACTTATCACTTGATACACTATAAGTGAGCGGATGTTCTGTCCTTTTTTCATTTTCTACTTTCTTTAATCCAGCACCTTCTTGTCTTGCAGCACTGAGGTATACAGTTGCCTTTGAATTTTGTGCTATTGTTTGAAGGAAAGTAGCACTGAGAGATAGTCAACAACTTTCACTAACTTTTCAACAACTGAAAAGTTAATTCATCTTTCAACTTAACAATTGTGTGAACATCAGCCTTGTCTTGTCATCATTGTTTCTAGCCAATCATGACTTCCTTTTCTCTCAAGAATTGCTATCAGATTAAAAGAAAATACAAAAAAGAGAATACATTCATAGCTTAACTTCCAACCACACAAGACAAACAAAGCATTTTTTAATTTTAATTGAATTGTTGCTTTAGTACAAGGAACGAGCAAACCTGCAGTTTGTTTAACAAAAACAATTAGACTCATGAAATTAAAAGATTTACATGACACAATGCCCTCAGTGAAGGTTTGTTTGTGAGTTTCTCTTTGTATAATAGTATAGAAGAGTTTTTGTATCTGTCTTACATACACTTACACACACACACACGCACACACACGCACGCACACACACACACACACACACACACACACACACACACACACCTCCACCAGAGTGGTGGATATTGTATTTCTGGCTCTTTCTCCATGTCAAAACTGTCGATGCCTTTCAGTTTGTCATTTCATTTAAATCTTTTGCTGCGGTCCTTCAGTGAACTTAGATTTCCCTTTGTTTTCACCCACTGTTTAAGATGAAAACCTCCCTCATCGTCTCCCTTCTTGTTTCGCCTGTCTGCCTGCATACATCAATCTTTAGACCCTTTGGCTTCTGTCGTTTTTTTTGACTACTGTCGTGTGAAAACATCCAGCTATAATTATGATGTTTTTCCGTCTGTTTTTGACATGAAGGTCTGAGGGATTATGACCACATGACCACATGATAATGTGTTATCTTTTGTTGGAGAAAGCTTCAAACAGGATTTTCTTAAATTGAGATTTTTTGGAAAAACAAAAAACGCCTGCATAAATATAGTATATGTATGAATAACTTGCATACATGTAAGGAATCTTCATAATGTTTAGCAGCACAGTACTGAGAAATTACGCCAAGGTTTCCTACTGCATTGAAGCTTTAGTGATGTCCTTCACATGTAAGATGCTTTGAATAAAAGTGTCTGCCAAATGACAAAATGTATGTAAATGTAAACATTTTATGTCGATAATTATATTTTCTATTTGTCTAATATTTAAATCTGTATTTAATAGATACATCTACTAAAGCCTGTCATTAAGCTAAAAATGCTATTTTTTTCTACATGAAGGCTTGAATTTGTTTGGCAATGAGGATAAGCAGTGTAACTAATGGATGAATGGATTTTGGCAATGCAAGGTTTTTACCAAACAGTAAAAGAAAAAAACGCTTCTTATTTATACTACTTCTTATATATTCCTCATCCTTGTCAGAGTAGTTTAGTCCCTGAAAAGTTCCCCTTTTGGCTGAAGTTCTTATTTGACAGAATAACTTCTAATGAATTCTAATTCTCTTTTACCCTTCATAACACATTTTGTCTCTCTGACATGCGCAAGCATATTCAGTATATACTGTATATACCTGCCTTCTCCATCATGAAGCTCATATTTGTTTCTTTTCTGTTCACTGCTCTTTAGTGAAAACATGTCAAGTTGTTTTTTTTTAACAGGCTTCCCCTTTTCAGACAGATGACACATTGTTAATGAGTTTCCTCTGGCAGGTTTTAACTGTCAGCTGTCACACTCACACAGGAACAGTACCATCTGATGAATTCAACTTTATTTTCAATTTCTGTTTTGTTGGAGGATGTACAGCAGAGAGTGACATGCAAGATGGATAAGAGGGAGACTGGATGATGCGTATGGCAGTGGTTGTTAGCGCTGTTTTGTCACTTCAATTTTATATGACAATATAACAAACACAAAACAAGAAAGACAGACAAGAGTGAGAGGTAGGTAGCCACAGTATGAGCGGGTAGTACACCCCATTTGTTAGTCTGGAGAAGATACAAATTCTCAATTAATAAAAGAAAAGAGAAAAAGCCGCACTCCTGATAGATTTCCCTCAGCAGGAACTTGTCACAATAAGGAACACATTTTCTACATTTCTTCTTCAATGTCCTTTAGTGACACAACTGAAATTCAGAATGTCATAGTTTGCATCTGAGACAGCTGCTAAAGTGTAGTTTTGGTTTCAAATGCCAAATAAACCCCAAAGGAAACATCAATCAACTGTTTGGGGTTGTTTATCAATGTCATTGTCCTTCTATTTATTTATCTCTGGGTCAAGGTTCTGAATGCCAGCACCTCCCATACAGAGATGAGGGCCATACAGTGGTGGATAATGTTGTCATGGACGTGAGACTGAGAAAGCTGATGTGACATGAATGTGGAAGTAGCTATAAAAATGCTCTCGGAGCTTAGTGAGATCAATGACTGCTCACAGTGATCCTCTCCTCTCACGCACACAAGCATAGACATTGGTGCACAAACATGCACGTGCACACACTCAGATATGCATACACATACTCACACACACACACACACACACACACACATACCACAGGGCTTTGATATGCATGAGAGCAGCAGATACTATTGGCAGGTCTCATTTTCATAGTCAATTTCATCCTGACTTATAGCCCTCAGCCCTCTTTGCCTCTCTCTCCTTTAGTCCTCCTCTCTCGGTCTGTATTTTCTGTCTCTCTCTCTCTCTCTCTCTCTCTCTCTCTCTCTCTCTCTCTCTCTCTCTCTGTTAGTGAGTGATCTATGGTCATGCAGTAATATTGATTACAGCCTTCAGCTGAGTGGCTGTGAAGTCAGTTGCTTTTTATGATTCAAGGCAGTGCTGTATCCGTGTAGCCGTGGTCTAGTCATGCTTTGCTGACTAGACCATCTGAACTTAAAAAGTGAAGTTAAACTGATACAATCGAGATTAAACAGAGTAAACAGAAAACAGGTTGTTTTATTATTTGAATCAGTAAAGATTTCTCACTACAAAGCTCTGGACAACTGGAAGCTAACTCAGAAATGCAGGAAGACCAGCGGGTTACATTTAAAACATTCACAGCAAGAAAAAAATAATTATTGCCGGTTTCCAACCATTGACAAGTTTTCAAATTTTCTCTGTCTTGACAAGCCAGGTTAGACTGACCCACAAAATTTCTTTTCACACATTGTTCTACATTGTCCCCCTCTTTGTCCTCTCTCCTCTCCTCTGCTGCGTCTGTTCTTCTAGCCTACCAATTAAGGGTTTGTCAGTCTCCTCCAGAGGTGCCCAATGCTGACATACTGATGGAAGACGTAGAGCTGGAGATAGGTGAGTTGCCTGGCTGACTGTCATGCCTTCAGACATGTCAGTTTGACAGAGGATGCAGACTTTTCAGTTTCCAGCAGTATAAGAAGTGTTACATGTTTGTATGATAAAATTTTAGTAATGGCAGTGATACACTGTATACAGCGGGGGAGGAAGCACACAACACAACGGATACTCCAAATGCAAGTTAATGTTCAATATTGACAATGTTACCCAAGCTAAAGTACATAAATATTAAAACTAAAATACTCAAAGTAGAAAAGGGGTCCCTGGGTGTGTTATATGATTATATATTATATTATGAGATCATTATGACTGATGCATAATTTGTAAGTATTGTTTCAATGTTGTATCTGGTCAAGGTGAAATGACTTTTCACTATTTTGTAAATTTAATTTATAGCCATGCACCATCTTCATAAGCTGCTGATATGTTTTCTACTTAAAATCTTAATTTGCAAAAAATAACTACTAACTAAAGCTGTGAAATAAGTGTAGTGGAGTGTGGTTACATTTCACTACTCACTGTACACTAGCAAAAGATAAACAATGTTGTTCCTTCTGTCTGCCTTGATTTTGTTTTCCAACACTTTTCTCACACCATGATTTTGTGCCTCCAGGTGACATCATCAGGTACAGATGCCATCCTGGATTCTCATTGGTCGGCAGTGAGATTCTAACCTGTCGTCTGGGAGAAAGACTACAGATGGATGCACAGCCTCCAACATGCCAAGGTGTGTATATGCCAATACATTTGCTCAGTGTTTTGATTAAAATTTCAAATAGCTGATAATGAAATCACTGAATATAACAATGGTGTGTATTTATTTAACATAACCAGTCTCCTCCCTTAATTTTCTATCCACAGTCCAATGCCCTGCACATGATGTGCGATATGACTCGTCAGGTGTCATCCTGAGCCCTGGTTGGCCAGAAAGTTATCCTAACCTCCAAATGTGTTCATGGAGCGTTACAGTAGAGAAAGGATACAACGTCACCATTACCTTTGAAAGCTTCCACACTGAGAGAGAGTTTGATGTGTTGGAGATTTTTGATGGTAAAAAGACACACACACAGACACACTCAAAGCTGTAAACATGTTAGGATGAAACTTGATCACCATGGGAAAACTTGATATACAGTTATAACCACAAAAATACAAAATACCAACTTAGAACAAATCACAGTGTATTTTCAATGTCTGATTCATTTTTTTTGTCTATTTCTTTCTCTCTGTCCCCTCTCCCCCTTACCACTCACGTTATCCTGATCCCTCTCAGGTCCTACAGCCAACAGTCCCACTCTGGCAACGCTGAGCGGTGACCTGCCAACACCCTTTAACCTCACCACCTCTGGTCACCAGTTCCTGGTCCGCTGGTCTTCAGACCATGGCACAAACAAGAAAGGCTTCAAAATTCGTTATGTTGGTGAGTACCAAAGTATGTATCCCAACTTTATTTTACTACTACTTTATATTATTATAATGCATGGCAATAAGGACAGAGGTAGACAGAGACAGACAGAAGGACAGAGGGACATCCTGACTAGAAGTGCACTTGAAGGGATTGTTCAACCTCTAAGTTGTGTCAAAGTACAACTTATAATTTGTTGAACATAATGAAAAAATGAGAAAGTTCCTCAGTTTTGTGGGGGAAACAGGTAATCTACAAGAAAGTTGATTTAAAAAGTACATGAACTACTTAGTGTCATTAACTTCATCTCACCTGTGCAGTTTGTTTCTTCATCTTCAGCATACTTTTCTACCTCACTTCTGTCTGTCTCCTAGAGCAGATTTCTAAATTGTATTATGGGTTAGTTCTTAACTTTTATTCATTCAAGGAAAGCTTGATGAGCACAGATGTTGTTTTACAGCAAGCTTTGCATTTAGACAGTCTTGCACCTGGTCCTGCTGAGTATAACTTTAGACTCTTGTGCATTAAGCACCTTCACTGGGGTAATGGGATTTGAGTGCTTTATTCAAGGGCATTTTTTGACAGTTAAGGGGGAGGAGACAGTATCACCTGTTTAATTTGCTTATTCACTTCATACATTCTACTCAGGAGGCTGCTTCTTTAACCTTTGAAAAACCACTGCTCTGTATGATGAATGATAGGCTGAATAATAACAGAAAACTCTCCCAGGACGCTCACACTCAGTAACCTTCTCTGGTAGCTGTGATTAATGTTAGCATCTGCAAGGATTATTAAACATATGTTGTAAGCTTACTAATATCAGGGTTCAACCTCAAGAGTGTTCTTTTTTTCTTTCTTTCTTTCTTTTTTTTTAAGTTGCACAATCAGGTCGGTATAGGACCAGAACATACTTCTTCTCCAAAAACAAAATGTTCTCATGTTTTAATTATAAAGAGAAATTTAACTCTCTTGTTATATCTTGTTATGTTATGTCATTTCTCTTATTATTTTTCTTATTATTTAGATATACCAACTTATGTTGGTATGTCTGCTTTTGTTTTAAGAAGAAACTTTGTCGTCACGAAAGAAGCCCTTGTGTAATTGAGACCAGAAGTTTAAAGCCGTCAATGACATATTGTGAGCTGGCTGCTTTGCCTACATGCCGATTCTGTGATACCATCCCTTTCTGTGGCCATCAACTTTAAACTTTAAGAGCTTTAAAAGTAAACTGTGTCAGAAAGCTTTAATTAGAAATCCCTGACAAACTGTAAAAAAACATTGCTGGCACTGATTATGTGTTTTCAATGCGAGGAAAACACAGTAAAACGAACAAAACTCCCTCACTAACTTTTAAGTGGTGCTTGATCATTTGTGTTCAAAACCCACCATGCAGATGATACTGGCCCAGTGGCAGACCAGAGGGACATATAAAACAGACTTATCACTAATAAATAGGACCAGTTAAAAACTTAATTTTGGGCTCCTGCCCAATTTGGAGAGTTACACACCAGGCACATTGCCCAAATCAACATCTTACTGGACCCAAGCCTGGGTAATCTTTATAAGATATGACTGAGGAACATAATAGAACTGCTACTGCTGACTTACCATATGAGATACGGATATCTTTGTAAATGGACCTTTATCTACTGCCATGGATACTGAGACTACAGAATGCCAATACTACATACAACAGAAAAACTTAGACAATGCTTAACTTGTTGTCAGGTTATTGGTGGTTGCAGCAGGATTCCTCTTGTTTTGCCCACCATTGTCTGGAGTAAAGAATTAATGTTTCTTGGTGGAAGAATATTTCATAAAATTGCATAAGGCCACTGATGACTTTGTGGGTAGTGTGTTTGTCTTAAAGTCTTGCTTAGTAAAATAAAGGTTAATTAAAAAGTATATATATTTATTGTTCGATCAGAAGCTCTACTGAGAGAGATTTGCGATGTAGTTAATTTTGCATTCATTCAGCTTGTCAGAATTGGCTAAAAAAAACACTTGGCTTTTAAGATGGGCCAGAAAGACAACATCACCATTATGAGTGTGGTCATTACTATTTGTTCTCACAGAATTATTTTGTCCTGTTTAGCCCAAGTAGTGATTTCAAATATTTTACTTGGAAAGATAATATCCTGAACCTTCTCATGGCTCTAATAGCACAGTTTAAAATACACAATGAAAACCATAATTGTGCAAGAAATTTGATTTTACTCGCAAACAGGTCCCCCATTTTGGCTAGGATTCCTGTTGTGTAGGGTACAGTAGGGACTCCTGTGTGAAGGGACAAATGTCTCTCTTTATAGTCTGATACATGTATTCAGTAGTTCTGTTTTAGCAAAGGGTGTTAGCAATTCTGAAGTCAGCACACTGTCACTCATTCTGATGGCTCATCAGCTATTAAAGTCTGTCTCAATGAAGTTTGCTAACTTGTAGTTAACTTTCTTTTACTGACAATCTTTGTTCTTTTAATTTTGTTTCTTCTACTCCAGCCCTGTACTGCTCCACCCCAGACTCTCCACTCCACGGCTCCATTTCCTCTCAGAGTGGCGGCCATGTCAACAGCGTGGTGCGGTGGGCTTGTGACCGTGGTTACCGTCTCATTGGCAACGCCACAGCAACCTGCCGACGCACATCATTTGGTTACCACACATGGGATTCTCCTGTACCTGCATGTCAAGGTGTGTTTGATTGTGCTGATCTGTTTTGTGTATGTGATGTTAATTGTCATAAAAGTCAGTAATTTCCAGATTTTTTAAATATAACTATATAATATATCTCATAACCATTAAAATAACTTTAGTCACCAAAATAAATTTTAGCTAAGTTTGTGTTGTTCAATTTAATCTTTTTGCGCCAGAGTAGATATATACCAGATTCAAGTGAGTAAAATGCCAGTAGCAGTGTTTGTAAGGAGGGTCTTTAAAATGTGACTGCCACATGTTATTCATATCAATTTGGGTAATGAAATGAAACAGGAGTAATCAAAAACAACTATCATTTTTGCGTAACTCATAGAGCCTTTTCTTTCTCTTTCTCTTTATGTGTATTTTCAGTTTGTATTATAGTGTATTCTACACAGACTTGATGATATTTTTATGTTGCACCTTTTATTGTCTAATCCCACACATCAGATAACCATAGAAAGGTATGGCTCATAGCAAATATAGTCAAATGAAGGATGTGTAGCAGATTGTGAACACCGTGTAATATCATGGTGCATTGCTCTACAAACCAGTCTATTTAAAACCCACTGTGGAGCAGAATTTTCAGCAAGTTAGATGTGTTTTGTTAGAGCTGGTTGGAACTGGAGATCAAGCATCTCTTGATTGTATATTTTTAGTTTGATAGAAATATGTAAGATTGTTTACAAATACATAATACATTCAGTGGCTTTGAATCTCCAGAAATATTTCAAACAAAGTACACATCAAATCTGCCTGACAGACACAACTGTGCATTAGGGCTTCTGTGTGTGTCTTTTTGCATGTTGTCTTCTTAACCACTGTGTGTGTATATGTCCTCCCCTAGCTGTCTCATGCGGGGCACCCAAGGCTCCTATAAATGGCGGCATTTTAACAGCTGACTACTCTGTGGGAACAAGAGTTTCCTATTTCTGTAACGATGGATACAGACTCTCCAGCAAAGAACTGACGTCAGCCATCTGTCAGCCTGATGGAACATGGAGCAACCACAATAAAATACCACGGTGTTCTGGTTAGTAACACATAGATCACACATAGCGTGTTACAAATTTTGACATATTAAATGGTAAAGCTACAAATGTAAATATAAATTCTAGACACCCCTAAGATTTTCATCACTTCAGTTACAAAAAACAGAAATATGAAATACTGCATTGTTCAAACAATGATCCTATCTCACTGGGCCAGGTGGATATGGTTTGTAAGCAATATATAATTACCACTGTGTGCGCCATGCATTTCTGGCTTGGACATTGTTATTTCAACTGAGACATTAAAATGCATCTGTGAGATATTTTGCACTGGCTTGCCCCCACTTTAAATGTAAGCATATTTCATGAGGCTTTATTTTGTCTTCACACTCTTTCCATCTCTGTAGTGGTAGTATGTCCCAGCATCGGGTCATTTTCTTTAGAGCACGGCCGCTGGAGGATTGTCAACGGGTCACACTACGAATACAGAACTCGCATTGTGTTCACCTGCGATCCGGGATACTACCGATTAGGCCCTGCCCATATCCAGTGCTTACCCAATGGCATCTGGAGCTGGAGAAATGAGAGACCGCACTGCCAGGGTCAGTAACACAGACGTATAACTGTTTAATTATCAATGAGGTAGCCATTATTACAAATTCGAACATGGAGGCATAGGAATCATTTCCTAGAGACATATAGTATTTGTGTTCAGATTCTGTATTTATTCCTGTATTTATTTCCTAAGCAGTAATTTCCTCCTGGCACCTTCATGACACATAAAGACATATTTAATGGACAGGCATCAGACTGGTATGAGTCCTCTCATCTAACTCTTTGCCAGAAAGGAATAAGTGTATTTTAAAAAATGTCTAACTATTACTTTAAAGCAAACCAAGTCCCCTCAGCATATTTAAAGGGTTAGGGTTATTTTATGTACTTTTTAATGTTTTAAGTCAGAGAGTTTGTGAGCCACGATATGAAGAAATTGCCAAATTAATGTGAACTGACACTACCATTGGCATTTATGAACAGTTTGGATGACAGGTTGTTGGATAACAGATAATCAGCTTAAATCAGTAAGGACTAAAACATCTTATGTATACAAACACAAACGATAGTTCTTGGTTTCTTGGCAGAAAAAATAAGCAGCAGAAAATGGCTGTTAAAGTTTGTCATTTAAAATTTGCTGATATGAAAGGGTAGAGGTGTGTTCAATGATAATTGAATTTCTACTAATTTGATTTAATCTCTTTCAAATAACTTGATAATGTCTGAATTACAATGCAGAAACTTTTTTCCTTCAATACATGTGCTAACCTGAAGGAGTTGCGTTGACATTTTTCAAGTGTCATCTGCTATTTTTCTTCTGAGGATTCCTTGACATTTTAAATCAGTGTTATTTTTCCTTAAAGAATTCTGTGACATTTGGATATTTACTGTTATTTTCTTCACCAGGCATTTTTGAGTGTTAGTGAAAAAAGAAAAAAAAGAAATTGGCACCAAATTTGCATGATAACAGCTCTCAAGGACTGGTAGCGGTCCTCACTGAAACCAGTAAGCTCATCCAGCCTCTCGGCGTATGCTGGTGCTACGTTTTTGCACAGCTGCTTTTAAATTGCTTGTGTCTGACTGTGTGTCTCAGTTATCTCCTGCGGTGAGCTGCCATCTCCACCCAATGGGAAGAAGATTGGTACTCAGACAACATTTGGTGCTACAGCCATCTTTACCTGCGATGCTGGTTTCATGCTGGTGGGGTCAGCTGTCAGAGAGTGCCTGTCATCTGGGCTTTGGAGTGGAACGGAAACACGATGTTTAGGTATATAACTTCTAAAACTATTAATTTATTCAGACACACAGTATATCTAGACACTGTATGGAATTTTTAGGACTTAAATGTAAGGTTTAGGACATATAGGGCATGCGAACATACAATACACACACACTGAAACACCCAGCATTACAGAGGAAGTTTGAAAGAGGGATTTTTCAAGTCAATTTAATGAGACCAGGTATCAAAGGTAGGTATGTGCCCTGCACCTCTTGTTTGGCTGCACAGCTGCTCACCTCTGGCCTTGTCCACCTCACAATCACGAGGAAGCATCTGCTGCACACTTACTAAATTCATTCTGAAGGTTCTTTTTTTATAGAAGCCTGAAAAAATAGGTCCTTTCTTCTGTCAGTGTGCCAGCCAGAGGTAACAGATGTTATGACATGGTGCTGTCACTTCTCCACGAAGCCTCTGCAGAAACATCGCTTCCCAGAATACTTCACAGGCTGAAAGAGATATGAGATGCACGTTATGAAGAAAAAGTTCAATGTAACTTAACCTAGACTGATGAGGAGGCATGATTCTGTCAAAAAATAAATAAATTGAGTCCTAAAAAAGTGCTATAAACAGCATTTTTATTTAGTAACTTTTCTTATTATCCTTCAAAACAAAACTGACTTTACTGTAATTGTTTTGGTTCTTTAAAATATAAGCCTGTGCAGTTATTTTGCTGTTTCCAATCATCTTATTAATTAAAGCTGATGTGTGCAAGATTCTTCCAAAAACCCTTAAACAGTCGATCCTGAAATGTTGAAAAAAAGGAAATGAAATTCTCTTGTAGAAGCGATCACAATTGCCAGATTTCTTACCGAAACTGAAACATTTGATGATATGAAACATTTTTTTTATTTCCTTGTACTATATGTTCAAACAAGCCTAGGCACACTTCAATGTATTTTACTTGATTTTATTGCATTCATTATTTTAATATTCTATTGATGTTTAACTGTAAAGTGTGCTGGTGCTGTATGATACTTGATACTGTTTTTTTCTTTCTTCAACACGTAACTCTCTTCAAAATATCCAAGAAAGTAAAGTGTGTGACTCACTTAAGTAATGCCCTATAACTCTATTAATTAACACCTCACAGACGATATAAAAAGACAGATGAAATGAGGCAACCTTTTTTCTTCTCATTCTCTTCCCACTTCCCTGATTGTCTTTGAATTGTTAGCACTTTTTGACACTAGGGATATGGTGCATCTTTTTATCTACAGTAAAGAATGTAATCAATACTTAATCCAGAAAAGAAAAGAAGAAAAGAAAAGTTACATTCACACCCTTTTTTTGTAAAATGCCTTTTATATTATCTTGCATTAGCACTGTGCATCAATTAGACCTATGGCAATTAATCTGATCAGGGGAGTAACGAGTTCCTGTATATATCAGGTTAGCTGTCAGGTAAAGCCTGATCCTTTTAAAAGCACAAGGACTTCATTTAAATGTTAGATGCTTTTGAAGATATTGCAAAGAGCAGTGACGCAGCTGTGGAAAAGTAGCAGGAGGTGACTGACCATCTGAGCCTTCATCATAACTGAGGGGTGATCCAATTTGTGACAGAGCCTCTAATATTTTGTGATGACAGAGTCCTTATAATCCTACTTTCCATTGTGTGCGATTGCTCACAGTCACATGTCTTATATCCAGGATAAAACTGCTTTCAAGCTGCAATTGCCTATTTTTACACTTTTTCAGGAGCAAGTTTCAGCAGGTGTTAAAAATTTGAATGCCCCACATAGACTAACTCTTGAGCCAAGGTGATGTTAAATCATCGAGGTGTGTTAAACTCCCCGGCCTGTTTTTTTCTGATATTGTCTCTGTATCCATGAAACTAACCCAGAGCAGCCATCTCATGGGTACAATAAGACGGTAAGGTGTAATATGATCTGCAGGATAACAAGCCAGATCTTAGTCACAACAAAAGTAAGTAAAAACAAGTAAATGAAAAAAGCACAAGTAAACCAGGACAATTTGTTTTTAAAAATTCCAGGTTGAGCTGAAAATGCAAGGATGTTTTTTGATGGCCATTGGTCTGTTTTCAACAATAGTATCTGCATATTAGTACACTCTAGGACAGTATTCCTCTTTGTCTGAGTCCCCTGTGTTTTTGTCTGTCTCTCTCTTTCAGCTGGTCACTGTGGAATCCCAGAAGGCATTGTGAATGGCCAGGTGATTGGGGAGAACTTCGGTTACCGTGATACGGTTGTGTATCAATGTCTACCTGGCTTTCGACTAATAGGCTCATCGGTTCGAATCTGTCTCCAAGACAACCAGTGGTCTGGACAGCTTCCTGTCTGTATATGTAAGGAAAACACACCAGCACAGATTCGCCTCTAAATAACTTAAGATTCTTTTCAACTAACAAATTAAACCAAACCCCAGAATGATTGAACATTGTATGAACTTTAAAACCGGATGATCCCAACCCTGTGTTAACACACACTAAGCACACTACCTTGTTGTAAAAGACAGTCATATCTGCTGATAATCATATGTGTGACCTTTAAAAATCTTCTCTGTCATGGTAACACAGGCACTTAATATGTACATCTGGTCAGTGATAACAAATAAGAAAATAAGAATTCAGGAAATAAAGACAAAATTGCCCTTTGATTTCTGTAGTTACAGTATGTGTGTGCATGCTTGGAAAGGATAATAGCAGCACATAAAATGGAGTGTGTGAAGTTTGCGTCAGGATTTGCAAATGTGCTCATAAGACGCAGCAATGGGTTAGCATAGAAAGATGTGGTAAAGAATAGCACAAATTGCAGCCAAATTCATTAAGGCTTTTGAAAGGTTTATGAAAATTTGCTAGATACCAAATAGAGAAATCAAAGTCTGCTCAAATACAGGCAATTTGGAAATATAGTGTTGATAAGCGCTCAGTGCTTTTCTGTGGATTTTACATATTTTATTTGCCTGTGGTCTTGAAGAATCGATATCATGCATATTTCAAATCACTTTGAAGGTACACCAGTGAAAAACACAGTATGTTTGACAAATTAAGATCTGCTATGAGATTTTATGTGTTGCAGAAGAATTGGCACTGGATTCAACAAGTCCAGATTGAATATCGAAGTGAAACAGCCAAAACAGGAATATAGTGATGGTGACTGTGAAAAAAGTCTTTACACCTTTAAAGTCCATCAGTTCAGCTATTAAAAGTCGCAAGTGGAATTTAATAAAATCCAGTTGTTCTTGTGGTTAGAAGTTCAACATGATTGTCATTGACAACGAGGGAGGAGAGTAGATGAAATGGATATTTAACTTCAATGAGAATAGAATAAAAACACATTGATGGTCATTAACAGAAATGTCCTTTACAGAAGGACATGGTGGACTCAGTCGATGGGGAAAAAACAAAATCAGGAGTGTAGCCTTGGATGTGATGTGATCCAGCACATCATTAAAAAACACCTGCAGTCATATCTTTGTTTGTTTCTTCGGTTCAGTGATAAGAAAAATAAGAATTCAGTGAATACTAACAGGAAACCAACCTTTGGGGTTTGTGCTGTTGTGTGTCTGTGTGTATGTGCTGATGTGTGTGTACTGTAAAATTATTTAATTAATTTAAAAATTGTTTTCTGTCTGTTAATCACAACCTAAATGGAGAGATGACACAATGTTAACTTTACAATTGAAATTTGAACTTAAAATCACATTAAAAGGTAGTGTTCCTGGTCATTGCACACCATTATGTTGCAGAATACACTTTATGTTTAAAACAAGTAAAAAAAAAAACAAACAAACAAGGAAAGCATTACCTATTTTTTTGGCTTAACTTTCTATTAAAAGTTCTCCATAGATTTAGCATTACTATAACATTGTTGGATATGGTACTTTTTATTCCAGTTATTTTTGTGTCTTGTCAAAAACCTGGTGCCTACATTTCCCAAATTAAGTATTGACCAAATCACACAATACAACTTGAGTCAAGTTGTATTGTGTGATTTGGTCAATACTTAATTTTCATACTTGTAGTCTTTAGCAAGTGCCATTACTTGAGTGTTATTTGATCAGATTTCCCTTAGTTACTTCTGGAGCCACAAAATGCTCTTTCTAACTTTTTTTCACATATGCAGAGGTATCTCCCTGAATAGACAGTTTTTGATGTTTGATAAGATCTGCAAAAAAATGTAGTGTATTAGCTCCTTTTAAATGATATGGGAATTTTGGGGTTAAAATTGGTATAATCAGAAAAATATGAATCCTACATGTTCAATAACAACAGTGTAGCTTCCTTTAACATTGTTTATGAACACCGCACCAAGATCTCCACCACGGGAGTTTTTTTCTGGAAGAGCTGATAAACCTCATTCAAACGACACTCAAGGGTGTAAAAGTCCAAATTGGAAAAGGGAAGTAAAATCATTTAGAATAAACTTTTAGTTCAAGAGGGATTCCATATGGAGTAAAGCTAGCATAAAGTCCGTGTTTTGAATAATAACCCTTACTTGTTGTATTTACCCAATAGTCCTTATATGAAGGGCTAGAGGGCCCAACTGCTAGTATGGCCTGGATGAGATAAATAGCTGGGCTCGAGGATAAACAAGAAGGCTCTGACGTGTCCAGGCTACTGTGAAAATCTTCTAAAATTGTCGACTTGCTGTGAGCATCCTAAATGTTTTTAGGCAGCAACTGGGCACAGTTAAGGTGGCGATGATGGGTGCCAGCTAAAGCCAATTACAAACGCCTTTTCCCAAAAGAGACAGCCTGTTCGTTCACAAAATTAGAACCATATTTAAAAGACAGAGGTGGTAACGTATTGTCTACATTTCTGGAATAGAAGGGGCATGAAAGGGAGTTTATTTTCTCTATGAAATTGACTATGACCCTTAAAACAAAACATACTGTTTGTGTGTTTGGATATTCCATGCATCTGCGTCTTTGTGGTTAGAATAGTGTGTGTATCCATCTTTGTATCTTGGAGTGTTTCTGTGCTATGCTGTTTTTATTGAGGTTATTCATGCAGGAGTTATTGAGGGAAATCATTTTACAACCAAATTATACTGTAATTATGGAGATGAGAGGCTCTTGTTCAGGGACACAAACACAGAATGATGATGAGTGTGTGTGTGTTTGTTTGTGTGTGTGTGTGTGTGTGTGTGTGTGTGTGTGTGTGTGTGTGTGTGTGTGTACCAGCAGGGCATGCTGACGGTGTCAGATAAATTTGTATCTTAGGCATAAAACAAACTTCTTATTCTCACTGATCAATTGAAAAGAAGACCCAGGCTTCCTCTCCTCACTCCTGTCTTCTCTTGTCCTCATCATTTCTCTTCGGCTCTCTTCTCCTCTGATGCCCTCTCTTCCTCTCTGCTGTTTGGTTTTCTCCTCTTCCCTGTTCACTTTTTTACCCACCTGGTCTGTGTCTCTCCTGATTTCTTTAAGTTTGGTCAAACTCCTCTCCTTCCTGTAGAGCAACACATGTAAAAGGGTAGAGTTTGGGAGGCAGATGAGAGAGGGTCCGGCAGTAACTGTAAAACCGTCTATTCACACAAACATCAGAAAAACAACACAAACTTCTAAGTAGCCCCAGTGAATAAAGTTTAACTGGATGAATAATTATGATGCAGAATGGCAAACAGAGGATACTCACTGCTAACTGTTAATATTTCCAAAATAATGACCCTAAATCTGGAAACCAGCTATGTGTTCTGTGCCATCTGACAATTCTCATGAATATTAATTTAACTTACTGTTGGAAAGGCATAGATAATTGGTCCGAATCTGTTCTTTTTCTAGACAGTGAACTACATGGCCTCTGTTTTTCAGGTCTGGTTTAGCTCATGTGTTTTTGTAGCTTTCACATCAAGAAGAAATGTCAGTGGATTGGATCTTTGCAATTTAATGAGAAAATGAGGCAGTGGGTTATGAAAAGTCAAAACATTTATAAAATAGACCTGCATCTGAATCACATTAGTGGTCAGCTATAAATATGTGTCATTGATTTCTGAAATAGCTCTGCTGGATGTGACTACAGAAACATTCACACAGGACACAAAAACAACACAATCACAGCCTTGTCTCGAATGACTCGCTCTTTGGGTACAGCTCAACTACATATGATGAATGTCTTTGGAAAGACATTACTGTTAAAGAAATGTCCTGTCAACACAGAAAATACTTTTCATGAGTCCACCAATGACCAATGTAAAACTATCTGCTCTGTAGTTCAAGTTCTAGCCGGGTTACACTGACTCTGCCTTTGACTTCCATCAGACAATAAATTCACTTTCCAAGATATTGAAAGATAAGGCGATATTCTAGATTTTCTTTCTAGTGTCAACAAACTCAATGATGAGAGAAAACACAACAATAAATTTATCTTACTAACAACTTTGTAGCTCATTTGTTGTACACAATCACAAATAGATTTGTAATAAGTTTAATAATGAATCTGTATATAGTTACATATGTCCATGATTCACACTGTCTTCCCTATAGCGATCAGCTGTGGACATCCAGGAAGTCCCATATATGGTCGTACGGTGGGAAACGGCTTCAACCTCAACGATGTGGTCAGCTTTGTTTGTAACCGGGGTTATGAAATGGAGGGGCCTGCACGCGCTCAGTGCCAGGCCAACCGCCAGTGGAGCCACCCGCCCCCAACGTGTAAAGGTGGGGAGAAAAGTTAAGTGTATTCACCCCTAACCTTATTTATCCCTAACCTTTAATACCACCACAACTCTTATCTTTATTTAACCTTATTGCCTTTTCCTATGGCAACCATCCTTATTTACCTCAACCATTGTCATTTCAATTCTACCTCTAACTTTATTCAATGTAAACATATCTGCCATTGTAACCCTGAAACTTATTATAACCAAGAGAGAGTTAAAAGTTAAAATTCCTTATTATAAAGGTTTTCTTTAATTTAATGAAGTTTTGAGGTAGATTAAATACTCTACATCCGTCTAAGCCTTTCCTGACTCCAGCCTCAAGAGTGGATTTCTTTTGTTTTCAGTGAAACATAAATCTCAAGCCGCAATTGTTCTCTAACAATCACAGCAACAATGGTAGATTTGCTCATATGAGATTATACTGAAATTATCAGCTTTCTGCCCAGTTTACAGAATGAAGTGCCAATGCATTGAGTAAAATTTAAAAAAGCAGTGTGATGTTAACAAGCCATTACACTCAGTGGGTGCTGGATCCAGGACACCGAAACCTACCACCACCAATCATCACCTACCATTCACCATATCTATCATATTAAACACCAGCCCTCGTCATTTCTTCCAGCTTCACTCCATACTCCTAATTATGTCCCATATTATTTTACAGAGCTTTAATCCCAGTGTAAAACACTGGGAAATAAAAGAGAGGGAAGAGAATTGGCCCTCTATGGTTCATGCCAAATAACACATACCTCTCTATCTCTGTTTATTTGTGTGTGTCCATCTTTGTGTCTCTCTGTGTATAGTGGTCAATTGCTCTGATCCAGGCATCCCGGCCAACTCCATTCGGCAGAGTAAAATAGAGCATGGCAACTTCACCTTTGGCACAGTGGTTTTCTATGACTGTAACCCAGGATATTACCTCTTTGGGTCACCTGTACTGACCTGTCAACCGACTGGACAATGGGACAAACCCCTTCCCGAATGTATAGGTTAGTGTGATCATTCTCTCCACCTTTTTACCTTACGTTTTATGGGACACACAACAGTGAACTTGGATGCTATCTAGAATAAATTAGAAATACTCTGACATTGTTTATTTTTATTATCTGTCATGTCTTATTTTCAAGAGTGTCATACATTTTAGCAAAGAGTATTTCTTTTTCTGTCCTGTATTTTTCTCTCCATCCCTTTATCTTACAGGTATCTTTTTGTTTCTGAATCGTGTATTTAGTTCTTGACAGCGGTCACTGCAGATCTTCTTGCAAAGCTGTGTTGAGTCAAAATGTGCTGTCTATCCCTCCCTCATCTCTCTCTCTCTCTCTCTGGGTCTCTAGTTGTAGATTGTGGTCATCCGGGCTCTCCCCCTAACGGTTTGCTGAGTGGAGATAAGTTTACATTTGGTTCAACAGTTCGGTACTCCTGTCTGGGCGGTAGACAGCTGAAAGGAGAATCATCCAGGACTTGTCAGCTCAATGGGATGTGGAGTGCCCCTATGCCCTTCTGCTCTGGTAACCATTTTTAACCGCTATTGAATATACTGACTTAAAAGTCACGATATCAGAAGAAGAGATAGAGAGAAGTTGCAGATGAAAGGCAAGATGTCTTAAAACATGTAGACTCAACAGAGTGTGGAGCATTTCATGCCTTTAAATCCTGCAGGCACACTTTCTTAACCCTTCTACACTTGATTGGAGGGATAATAAGAGGGATGGACGGACAGATAGAGAGCAGGGTTACTGCATGAAAAGAGAACATATCACTATCTGTCTGTTAAACAGCTGTGGAGCATAACCTCCCTCTAAAGACACACACGCACTAGGACCTCTAATCATGTGCAGGCCCGTTCTAGTTCGTTTTGTTAACCTATTTTAAGTCAGTTTAAAGATGTTCTTTACATATTAACACATTTAAAACTTAAATAAATATGTATAGCGTGTGAACCGCTTATCGTGACCCAGGGTGAATTTGACCCAGACGGATGTGATCATTATAAGTGGTTTCCATTGTATGTCCTGTGCATTTTCTCTTGCATTAGCTGTATTGTCTGTGTGAGTATATTTGTGAGAATACTGTGTACTATAAATGCCCCCCGTTATTGTTCTGTAAACTGCTTTACACAAGCATATTTCCTCCCTACTGTATATGCATATCTCAACACTTATTCAGCTAGATTCTCTCCAGACAGAAAGCCACCTTCCCTTCCATGATGTATAAACAAATGTTATATGGTTCTCAGTCGGCTGGGGGCATGATTACGGCTCTCCGGAATGAGAGGCTCCCAGCTGCCACTTATATAACAAACTGACTGAAAACACATTACAGATGATTTGACTAAGAATACATTGTTATGTACAGCAATTGCCCAGGGGAGACGCAGGGTGAGAGAGGGTAATAGTTTAAGAAGCAGTGATTCATGCTTTTTACCTGGCAGGTCTGTGCCAGAGCCCTGCAGAAATAAGGGTTCAGCCTATTCTAGCAGTGCTAGCTCCGCAATTATACTCCATGACTGCTGATAAGCAAATGGTGTTTCTGATGTAATATGGGTTATGTTACCCCACTGGCATTTCAGAAGTCATTAACATACTAGATATAGTTTAAGCAAGTGGGTACAGTGGTTATTGTTACTAGACCTGAAGCCTCAAATCAAATTTTCTTCACTGAGAATTATTTGTTTTGATATATTTGTCATTATTTTGTTTTTTTCTTAGGTTTTCAAAATAGAGTGAGATTTAACGAGATCAGGATTTGGGATTTGACTTTTATTTCAGTGTATGTAAATGCTGTGCCTTGGCCTACTTACTTACCTAACTACGCAAACATTGGAAATTCAAAAGCAAAAACATTCAAGTATCAAGTTTTGTCATGGTAAAATGAAAAATACAAACAAAATGAACAAGCATGCTCTGTAAAGACACATCTTGAATATTTATTTATCAGGCCTAAGCATTGAATGACCTTGTTTTCCAGCCATGTGTAAAAAAAACTGACTTTACAGCTTTGAAGCAAAATGTTCAAATTCTGTGTCAATGTATTTTACAACAATAAGAAACTTGAAAGACTACAGCCAGGAGATTATTAGCTTATTTTATCACAAAGACTGGAAACAGGGGCAAACAGCTAGCATTGCTTCCACAAGAAAAAGAAAAAAAAGATCCACCCACCTGCACCTCTAAAACTTTTAAGCTCTACAAGAAATAAAGTGTAAAAACAACAAGACATGGTTTTATGGGGGTTATGTTCAGGACTATTTCTTGGTAGGGCGCAGTGACTTCTTGTCATTATCATGAAATGAACAGGCAAATAGTGGAGACTTCAGAAAATAAATAAAATTTTTACACTTGCCGAAGCTGCCGATTTAACAAATTAGATATAATATGTTAATAAGTGACCTTTAAAGATGCTGGTCGTGGATTTTTTTTACCTTTGGAAGGAGCCATGTTAGTTGTTAACCGGGTGCTGGCTGTAACCTCATATTTAAAGGAGAGTGGTGAGTGAATAAGCGTATATCTTAAAATGTCAAAGTATTACTTTAATTTTTAGTTACTGAAAGCTGAGTGGCTGCTGCTTAAAAAAAACATTTTATAAGGAATTACATCATGTTCAAACAGTTTCATTAGTCTTCCCACACCTCCCTACTCGACTTCCTGCAGCAAGTCCTTGGATCAGATGAGTGAAAATCTTATCGCCTAGTCATTTTTCTCATCCAGCATTATGAGAATGTCTGCAGGCCAGGGCAAAGTAGCTTCAGCTCAGTAACACATGAATTTATCCAAGCCAGACTACAGCCAAATCCTTCTATCGGATAGATGTTACTGTTTGTGTGTGTCCGATTTGTGGTTGTTCCAAAGTCACCTGAGGGAAACAACAGCGATTAGTTTTCACAACACTTTGTCCCACGGAAACTTACACGTATACATGCGCACACATTCATGCACATAGGCAGGCTTGCACCAGTAACATCAGGTAGATTGATTGTGCGCCCTGTTGAGACCTAATACACCTGAGGCTACATGGTGACTTTGGATCTGTGTGTGAGCTTCCCATGGGAGTTGTGTAGATGGTAATGTAGTGTCTCTGAAGGTATGTATGTGTGTGTGTCTCCTGACTGATGGAGCATTTTCGATCTGTTCTCATATTCTGAAATAAAAATCATTTGACTTGTTATAGATAGTTTCCTCACATTTCTGTGCTTTTAAAGACAAATAACAATGACACAATGTGGTAAAGGTTTATTTATTTACATCTGAGAACACTGTCTGCAATCCCGAGGCATTACAAAAGATGTTAAGTCATTATGTGTTGTGTCTGTGGGTATGTGTAAGCTCAATTTAGCAACAAGCCTCTAGATATTTGCAGTATAGTACAAACAGAGCCAATGTGAAATGAGGTTATTTGTCAAAAGTATGAGGAAAAAATCACAAAAACATTGCAGATACATTTGGGAAATTCTTATGGTAGTTGTTCATCACACAAAGCATTTGTTGCACACCTTGAAGTAATGGTCGATAATGGATGTGAATGATGTTAGTAAATTTAAAATAACAGTAAAAGTAGTAAAAATATTCATCCTGTGTTCTGCTAGCTGCTATCCAAAACCAATTAATCAGGCTGTGACATTAATTATATGCACATATAAGCCAATGCAAATTTTAGACCATTAGCAAAATAGGCAATAGTGACCAGAAATGTTTGGGTAGCAATATATTTATCAGAGCCAGTGCATTTGGATGACAGTGTGTGTGTTCGTGTGTGAAAGTGTGTGTGTGCTCCCAGAAGCTCGCTCTGTCTGTCAGGCAGAATTTGCTGACCAGGCGGCTATACAAGGGCAGAGCAAGGATCACACACACACACACACACTGCCACCCACCTACCCAACACCACACCAACACACACATACACTCTTAAAGCAAGTATGTGCCCCTTGTCACAAGTATATGTAATACTATTTGTAAGCAGCCATGAGAATGTAATTGGAACATGGAATTAAATATTCACTTCACGCTGCTGGCTTCACTCAGCAATGCTGGTTTGATATTTAAGTAATAAATTACTATTATTTTTTTGATAATTTTAGATTTTTTTCTCCTTCTCCCTCTCCGCTTCTCCATTTAGAGTTTTAATTTGATCAATTAAAAGTAATTTTAAGGTTTGAAGTTCATTGTGTCTTTGTAGAATATGCAGCTGGTTTGTGATGACTGTAGTTTTGAAGTTGGCGACCTAACCCTGTCTTTTTGTTTCTGTCACTGTAGGAGACACAGCTGGTTCCTGTGGTGATCCCGGCATTCCCTCCCATGGCTCAAGGGACCAAACGGATTTCAGGATCCGTTCCAAGGTTTACTTCAGCTGCTCAGAAGGCTACGATTTGATTGGTTCCGCTGAAAGGATGTGCTTCCCTAATGGGACGTGGTCCGGCACGCAGCCCTTCTGTAAACGTAGGAAGATTCTTAATACTATTTAATTTCAACCTATCCAAACCCAGGACCTTGACAATGACCCAGTTATATATGCACTGCACAGTCTCCTAAAACAAGTATAGTCATGGAGCTGAAACTCATTGAAATGCACAAGGCTTTCTCTCGCTCATTCTCTCCTTTTTCCCCCCAGCTGTCCAGTGTGCTAACCCTGGCACTCCCAGTAATGGCAGAGTATTTCGTTTGGATGGAACAACGTTTTCTCACTCTGTCATCTACTCCTGCATGGACGGCTACCTGCTCACTGGCGCCACTACTAGGCAGTGTCAGGCCAACGGGACATGGTCAGGAGTACAACCCAACTGCACCAGTAAGTTACCTGCTGTATATTGAAAGATGGCTGACATATAGATAATTTAACAATATCTGATGCTCTATAAGTAAATACATTCATCTGCAATGCATTTTTGTTGTAGCCTTATTAATTTGACTGTAAACTCATGAGGTGACTTGGAAGCTGAAGAGCCGACTGTCAGCTTTATATATCACTTACTATATATAATCAGTATTAAATCCTTGCTTTGCGAGTCTGTAACCCATAAACATCTCTAAACTCTGATGTGTGATTGTGAGGTTTCCTTTCCAGCCTATTGCGACCCTATTTTATGCGCTGTTTTAAATTATTCTGCGACAGCAGAGGGTCTGAGTAATGAAATTCGCCTCAAATCTTCATCCTCCTGCTTCAGACTTTATAGAGTGACATGAATAACCTTGATCGTTGTTTACTTTAGCTAATTTGCTTTTTGAACTCTGTGACAGAATTCCCAAGAGTAAATAACCATAAAGTATTATGTTTCGTTCCTATATGAAATGTGACCAAAGCTGTGGTTGGAACAAATGTTAATCAGTGCTATGTGTTACTCTGACTGAAAAAATCAGCTTGTTCACATGCCTGTAAAGAAAAATACAACAGTGGAATATAGCAATAACAATTTACATACTATCACAAAAAAATACCATTTTAACAGGTAGAACTTCACCTGTCTTGGGATCTCACATGAAGAGAGTCTTTTAATAGTATTTAAATGTTTTCCAATTGTCAGTGACATTTCCTACTTTAATACACTATACAAAGAAATACAATTTAAAATATCTAGCAGTATGGGACAAAGAGACAGAAATGCTGAGAAACCAAAATTCTTAAATATGGGGTCCTGGAAAGAAAAAAGTTTATAGCAATCCCTGACTTAAAGGAAATGGCTTTTACAGTAGATTACACTACATCTATTAACAGGCATGACAGTATCTGGGGTGGCTTTAAAAGCATTTAAACTGCCTATTAGACTATGAAGGACAGTGCTTTTTAAGTACAGTCAGGGGAATCCTAATGTTCTTTAAAAGAGTCCCAGGACCATCTCAGCCATTTTTGATATCACTGTTTTTTCATTCATGAGAACTGAAGCCCATAAAGGAATGCAAAGAGATCTCACAGTTCGATCACAGATTCACTATCCCCTGCGATCTCCACAAATGAAACTTATATATTATGGATACTACAGTACTATAGTAGTATAGATAATTTTAGTTAAATGTTAATGCAAAAAATGGCAATAACAACTTTTCAAAGTTTCATGACTGACATTTTGACTCATTGTCCACATGCAGTTTTAGTTAGGTCATCTCTTGGATCACAGCAACTTTGGGATTCCCAAGACAAAGTTTTCTCAGTTATAGACTTAATCTTGACCTTTGCCATTCTGATGTTTATTTATCAGATGGTCCTCTAGCTCATTTTAAAAAACAGTGATTGCACAACAGTCTTTCACTACCACTCTATCCATTTCTTTGCTTCTCTCACTTTCATTGACCCTCTGTCTTTCTTTTTCTCCACCCTCTTTATCTCTTCCAGAAGTAATAAGAAAATTAAAATTCCTAATATCTTGTGCCATAGCATGAGCGTGATCTGAGCAGTAATCGTCATTCCATCTCATTTACTCCAATCCTATCCAACTTTTCTCTATAGTGATAAACTGCGGTGATCCAGGTGTGCCAGCTAACGGCCTTCGTTATGGAGAGGACTTCACAATTGCTCAGAATGTTTCCTTCCAGTGCCAACCTGGATACAGAATGGAGGAGGATGGGTCACCTGTGAGGACATGCACCCAAAACGGGACGTGGAGTGGGAATATGCCCATATGTACAGGTAACTGAATTAACAAAACATCCAACCCTGCTTCAGCTCTACACAGTACTATAAAACCACCACTAACACTACTTTGTACAGAGGTATAGAATTATTTCCATGTTTACATTACAACTACTGTATTCATAAGTGAACTCTAAATACAACTTCAACCTATTTGTTGCCCCAGCTACTGTATAAAAAAACTGACACAGCAGATCTGCTCAATTAGCAGTCAGTTCCTCTGTGAGGAAAAACAATAAATACAAACAAATCACATAATACTGTCTGAGTCTCATGTAACAGCTTGTAAGTTCCATAATTAGTTTAAACTGTATCTATTACTGAACTTGATTGAAAGTCTTCCCAGACAAGAGAGTCTCCCAACTATTTGCACTGGTAAATTCTAGTAAATTCTAGTGGCAATAAAATGATAAACTAATTTTACAATCACTATTTGAAATCCCCCTCACTACAGCTGTGGGTAGTACAGGACAGTGATTTTAGCTTAAACTTGATGTGTGCCTTTTTTTTTTCCTTCCTCACTTTCCGCCCTCTCTTTCTCCGTCGCAGCGGTGACCTGTCTGGCTCCCCCTTCCATCAGTAATGGGGTACTGCAGGGCAGTGACTTTGAATGGGGCAGCAGCGTGAGTTACAGTTGCTCACCTGGATATGAGCTCTCATTCCCTGCTGTCCTTACCTGTGTGGCCAATGGCACCTGGAGCGGCATGCTGCCACAGTGCTTACGTAAGCACACACACATCCACAAATGCAGCACATATGCATTTGACGTTGCCTGTTATTATTCTTTATCAAACATCAATTACAGTTGGAAGAAAAAATTTAAATTTGTCCTTGAGCTACACAAAGAATGCGAGCGCTTGTCAATATCGTTAGCACCGCATGCTGAAATGGAATTGTGTGTGTGTGTGTGTGTGTGTGTGTGTGTGTGTGTGTGTGTGTGTGTGTGTGCGCGCAGCAAAGTTTTGTGGTGACCCAGGTACACCAGTCGGTGGTTTCAGAGAGGGACGAAGCTTCATCTATCAATCAGAAGTGTCCTTCACCTGTGCTCCACCTCTCATTCTGGTCGGCACAGCAACAAGACTTTGTGAAAGTGACGGTGCCTGGAGTGGGACGCAGCCACGCTGTATCGGTAATTTTAATCATCTATGTTCACTTGCCCAACAGACAGACCAGGGAGGCAATTATACAAATGAAAAATATTATCCAAACTCCTTTGTCTCCATTGGTCATGCAGTTTGTATTAATCTGCCAGAAAATCTCAACATGGAACAGTGTATTATTTTGTTATGGAAATACTTTTTGCTATATTGGCCAACAGAAATCAATATGACCCCCCCCACCCTCATTTTTCATATTCATGTGATCACTCAATCTCATGCAAGAAGTCATGTTGAAAACGGTCAGGTAGCGCTTCGTATTGTTGGAGATTTAATACTAATACTAAAACTATCCTTTGTTGATTAGTTGGTTTGAATTAGAACATGTTTTTTCTACAAAACTCCTTTTTTATTTAACAAAAGAGGACAAAGCTTTAAAATGTTAAATTCTGTCCAAACACAAGCAGCCACACAAGAACTTTGTCTAATAAATGCAGTTCATTATTGGAAAGATTGATCTGATGAGAGAGTAAGTAAACAGCTTTTGGTACTGAATAGTTATCATTACTCTGAGCTACAGGTAAATCGTCAGTACCCAAAAAGTATTGAGATTCGATACCCAGCCACATAGGTCTTAGTCAAAGCACTGTATTTCTTAATAAATCCATAAGTTAAGAAAGTTCCCCAGTATTATGTTGTTCAACTAACTCTCCAACTCGGCTTTTAACCTCCACCAAAAATTGATTTAAGATTTTACTGATTATTTTTTAATAGTTCCTGACTTTATCATCAATCATCAAGCCCACATGAGCTGGAGCACAGCCTGGTATCCTCAGGCAGGGGTGTCTTACCCACTTCAAAGTCTGGGTTTAAAATTAAAAGGCAGTGATGGTTGGTCACTAGAGCCCCCAGACCTTTGAATGAGATTTCTCAGGAGGTAAAATAAGTATCTTCTTTTAAATAACATATCAAAGCAGAGTATTACAGACTTTCTTTTAATGTTGCCCCATTGCTGCACATAGGTTTTCTTTTGATTAAAATTATTTTTGTTTGTTTTTAATGTATTTCCTTTCCTGACTGAATATTTGTATGGGTTTGTAACCTATGAAACACATTATTTTGTTAATGCTTGCTCACTGTGGAGCCTGGACTGGTGTCTGATAATTCCCCTGCCTAATGATTGTGGCAATTAATGACCCATCATTATGGAGTTGACAGCCACATTTCAGTTTACTCAGGGGTTTGCTGTGTAGAGCAACTACTGCTCTGTCAAAGCTAAAGTTACAAAGACTTATTGGAATAATAATGAACAGTGACTGGAGGCTCATCTGAGACAATCTTGTTAATGAAAAGACAGCCTTAGGAGGACAAGCCTTAAAGGATTCCTCTGATGTGAGGGAAAGTATCATTTCCAGATTGACAACTTCATATAAAACTGCTACTTTTTTCACTGTAAGAAAGAATCAGTATCTTACCCAATAATGAAGATTACAATCTTGTGTGTCTTTAGTTTCAGCTTCAAATAATTGAGCTGTGAATGAGTTGTGAAATGCTGAGTGTTAAGTTGTTTTTACTGTTACCCTGGATGGATGTGGCTGTGTCACTTTCCACATGTATGACGGCTCAGTTTCTATTCCAGCGCCCACTGAAAGCATTTCAGTGGCTTGTTTCACAAAGGCCATCTGCAAGGAGTGCTTACACACAGGCCACAAATGATGGCAATGTGCCATTTCACAAATGATTGTCTCTAACAAATTACAGACATTCTTGTAAGTCTTACAGGGTTTTTGCATCTTCATGCAAGAGTCACATGCATGGCGTTTGTTTTTATGAGTGAAATGTGCCAAAACTCATACGAGATGTACTCACATGTTGCAAGTTGTGGCTTACTTACTCACCAAGCACTTCATTAGACACACCTTACTAATACAGTGAGCCTTTTGCTCTCAAAACGAACTCAGTTCTTTGGGACATCGATCCCACTGGATGTTGGAAACATTCTTTTGAAATTTTGGTCCGTGTTGACATGATTGCATCCCATCATTTCTGCAGGTTTGTCAGCTGTACATTCATGCTGCCAATCTCTATCACATATAATACGATATATAATATAATAATATAATCTCTACCACATGCCAAAGGTGTTTTATTGGATTGGATCTGGTGACCGGGGAGGACACTGAAGTCATGAAATCAGGTTTAGATGGCTATCATGCTAGCCATTATAATGTGGTAAATTATGTCCATTAAGGGATGCACACGGTCAGCAACATCACTCAGATAGGCTGTGGGATTCAAACAGTGATTGATTGGTATTAAGGGACCCAAGTGTGCCAAGAGAATGCTGTTTGTGTATCTATGTAGAGTTCCATCTGCATCTGAGAGGGAGGTTATATACAGCAGCAAGTGTGTGACACATTATGCCAGTTGTAAAACAGTTTTACTGTCGAATTAGATCAGCTATGTCTGAAAACTTCTGATCTAAAAACTTGGGTTCCTGTACGGGAAGCCCTTTTAGAAATTACAGAGAAAGTGCTTGCTCATAAGCAAGACAACGCCAGTACACACTGTAACTTACAGCATTTAGTAAAAGGCTTCTGGAAACGGGAATCCACATCCAACTTCAAACAAGCTTCTGCTATTCGGGGATTAAGAAGAAAATGAGAAGGGATATTCAGCACACATTACAAATGGTCCCAGTGGGTCAATTCAGCACCACATGTGATGTTTCAAGCACCACTTCACATGTCTGATTCAGAGCAGGTGCTTAAACAGCAGGTATGGTGATGAATTGTAATAAATGAGAGCTTTTGTAATGAGAACAGACACTTGACTCTTTGTTCCTTCATATCTCTAGATAAGGCTTGCATCCAGTACTTTTACGGCTGCTATTAAGTCAAACATTCTTTGTGAAATAGATGACCTAAAAATAGAAGGTACCCTCTGAAATGTTACTTCATTGATATAAGAACTTAATCTATACCTACTGAGAAAGAAGTAGTTATAGTGTAAGTATGCTGCTTGTGAGGGGAAATCTTTCCCTTCTGTAACGTGATGGTTTTTTGAAGCCTGAGACTGAAACACACACAACCACACACACAAACACATAAAGGGACTCTCAGCGCTGCTTTGTTTTTTTCTGTGATGGAAGTGAAGTAAGAATGTAGTGTTGAGTGTTGGCGTCTGTGTGTGTGTGTGTGTGTGTGTGTGTGTGTCTGTGTGATTGCAGCTGTATGTTAGTGTGTGATGTGTATTACTATGTGACTGAAAAGGAATGAGTTTTGAGGCGAAGCAGCCTGCTCTTTAAATAAGACAGACGAGGGAGGAGGGGTTTGGTGGGCAGAGAGATACAGTGACATGGAAAGATAGAAAGAGAGAGGAAGAGATCAGTTAGAAAAAGAAGGGGAGAGTTAAAGGAGACAGCGGTGAGAGAGAGAGGAGGGCAGTTAGATAGGTACAGGAAGAGAGAGGGTGAGGTAGGGGGGTGGGGGGGTGGAGAGTGAATCTGTCATTTCGGAAGCTGTATTGAATCGAGCTCTGCGTCAGGATGTGCTCTACATGCTGATGACCCTGCCACACTCTCACAAACAGTTACACACACTCTCAAAGCTGGCCCAGCTTCGTTTTCTGACAAAGCACTACTGCCCCCTGCTGTCCTGCTGCGATATATAACCCAGTGTTACCATGACAACAGAGGAGAGTAAGGGAGAGTTAAGAGAGGACACATAATGCTCCTGCTAATTTATCTTTCTTTTAGATTTTGTGTGTAATTACTCAAACTCTTGTCCTGTTCTTTTCAGAACCGACCAAAACTAGCTGTGATAACCCAGGAACGCCACGCTATGGCTCCCTAAACCGGACCTATGGTTTCAAGGTAATATATATGTTCTGATAAACTAACTGTAGCTACCTTCTTCTTCTTCTTCTTCTTCTTCAACACAAATAGGTTGATATACCACCAAACAGAGAATCTTGTGGTGGTGGTGGTGGTGGTGGTGGGGGGGGCATATTTAAACAGTACCTTTAAATATGTCAGCTTGGCGTCAGCAAATTTGTGATTTTTCACCATTTTCTGGACACAAATAATCGATGAATGAGAAAGTTACTTGTCAGGTAAATTGATTATGAAAATAGTTGTTAGTCGCAGCCCTATTAAGTATTTTGGGGGGCGTATATGCCTTCATTTGGTCGTATGCAGTATAGAGCAGACAAACATCCCCAGCCAGACACAACTTGGGGAAGTTGTGATTACATGCTCACCATATTGAACCTCTAGGCCACGAGGACACCCTGTGACTCACTTTTTCTCCTTTAATCTAATTGTTAATCCAATACTCATGCCATATAACATAAGAGCTATAGGTTGCCGTAATCATTCATCCTGGCTACACTGCTTATGAAGTCATCCCTTTGTTCTTTTATTTCACAGTAAAGGATGGGGGACTAATTCAGAGTCTTTGTCGTGTGCAAAAAGGCATTTTAGAGTGCAAAGCTTTTATGAGGCTGCAGCTCTCTGACTGGGTTCAATAAAGTGAGTAGCCAAATAGGCATGTGTAGATATGTTGCCAGTGCTGTGTCCTGGCAACAAACCTAAATGTTAGTACCAGGAAGGCCCCCCCAGTGTTTCCCCCCCAGGGGGAAACACTGTCCATGGAAATACATGTGAATAAATTACTGTAATATTGGAAGATAACCACTTGTTCTGACTGACTCAGACAACTGAAGCCTCGTATTAGCTTCGACCTTAGATTTTAGAATGGATTAGTACACAGAACAAGGACTATGGAGTTTATTCCCTATTTTTTACAGCAACAACAACAACAGTGATTAGAATTACTCTTTCAACCTAATTACTGTGTTTGATTTGAGTATTGTATCACCATAGACTTGAAAAATCCTGACCTAGCCTGCAAACATAATACACCTTTTAGATTTAGATCAGTGTCTATGACATACAGTCAGAATTTTTGTTTTCAGGAAAACTGAAGATGTTTGAGTTTAAACAGGTACTTTTACATGTGTTTGCAGTTCCATAGTCATCTACATCTCTGTCTGTATTTCCTGAAACGCCAAGGCACTATCAACAAGTGCTCTGAACATGATTAAAAAAATAGATAGATAGATAGATAGATAGATAGATAGATAGATAGATAGATAGATAGATAGATAGATAGATAGATAGATAGATGGAAAGATAGATAGGAGTAAAGATTTTATTGAATGTGATATTTGTCAGTGCAACACTAAGTACTCAGTTACTGTGACATAGCATTCTACGACTGTGTCCTCTGGTCCTTTGAAGGTATTCAGACTCCTCCTGGACCATGAGCAAACAAAGCATTATCAAATTCTCTTTACCTCTCTGTGTGTGTGTGTGTGTGTGTGTGTGTGTGTGTGTGTGTGTGTGTGTGTGTGTGTGTGTGTGCGTGTGTGTGCATTTTGTCTCATTCTCTCTCTCTCTCTGTACAGGTGGGAAGTGTGGTGTCATTTCAGTGCCAGCCAGGTCATTTGATTCAGGGCTCTTCCTCTAGAACCTGCCAGCCTGATCTGACGTGGAGCGGGACACAACCTGAGTGCATACGTAAGAAATATACATCCTGTCAACTTGTTCACTTACCACCCTCCATCCAAACTGTCAAGACTCAAACTCAACTGCACAAAACCCCTCTCCACCCTCCAGCCCATGCCTGTAAGCAGCCAGAGAGTCCGCTCCATGTGGACGTGGTGGGGATGGATCTCCCTGGTTTTGGCTACACCTTGGTGTACAGCTGTCAGCATGGCTACTTCCTGGCAGGGGGCTCTGAACACAGAGTCTGCAAGAGTGATGGCACTTGGACTGGGAAAATGCCTATATGTCGAGGTAAATGTTTTGCTTCCCTGTTTTTCAATTTTATATCTGCGTCAACCGCATTTGATTAATGATCGTATCCAGAGCCATTAGTGAACAGGTAGGAGTGTTGTACATATCTTGCTCAAGGACACTTTGTCAGCACACACACTGGGAGAGACCTGCCAGCTGGAGTAGGGTGAGATTTCCTGGTTGGGTGGTCAGTCCATGGACCGGTGGTGAATCTGGCAACACTGATACAAAAAAACTAAAACAATATCCCATGGTGTTTTGTCCCTTCGTCGACCATGTCCATACAGGTGGGGTTATAAATTCACCACTTCTCATGAGTCCATTTTTCTTCCCCTACAAACTTTAGTCCATACAATGAGCTAACAGCAATAGTCTGAGTGTGTAAACTGCCAGGGGAACAGCTACCTGCTGGAAATCACAGATTGCACTGGTGCTCTGTGATCGATCAAGTTACTAGAATGCATGCTCCAAGTTCCTTGTAATGTATATAGTTAATGAAAGGAGTGTGACCTATTGGTCACCCTTTATCTTATCTCAATACTCACCAGGGATGTATTAAAACTCAATCAATACTTGCCAAAACAAATGTCAGTTTAGTATCTATTTTTCAATTTTGACTGTTTTAGACTTCCTCATACTGGCTTAAACGTTCAGACTGAAAGTGCATTCTTGACCTTGGAAAGAGTTGTAGACAAAACAATCTCACCCAAGGTCCATTTAGTAGCTGTTCTGTAGCCTTCGATTGTATCACCAAAACCTCTGTCAATAATGTTGCAAATAGCAAGATGTAGTTTCCCCAGGATGTATATAAACTGCCAATTTGTACTCTATTTGCACCTATAAATCCTTGAACTAATTTAAGTGTTTGGCTTATTCATCAAGAAATGTTAACAAATGAAGTTGTGAAGCCTCCATTGTGCAAAGAAAAGCTGCAAGCTTCTGCACTGAAATCATTCCACCAAGGCTGCCACCCTTTTGCCCTGAAGTAGCCTTCAAAATTGGAGCACTCTCTGATCCAATTTGAGATTCTAGGACAAATACCCTCTCCCTTGCTTGCCTTTACTTGTTGGCAACAATGGCTGCATCTTGAAGTGATGACAGAAGCTGTTCTGAATGGTCAAACCAAAGTGTCTTAAGGCCACATTTAAAAGGATCTAATATGCACTGCAGTCTTTGGCTATGAACTCTATTTGTATTGCTCTGCCTACAAATAACCATTAAAAAGGTTTTTTTTGGAGACCCTTTTCAACACACGTCTTTCTTATTTTGCAAGTGTGACTAATAGTAATCAGCACTGCATTCTAATTTTGTGATTCGTTAGTATAAAGTGCACTCTCTCCTGGAGAAATCTGGTTTGTTAAGACATCAGCTGATGGACCTGCAAGTTAAACAAGAGGCAAACCAAAATAACCATAATATTTTTTGCATATTGTGTCCCTAGGACTCTGCTCATGTGTTTTAATGGGTTCTTTCACCCTCTGTTTCTACTGTGTGTATAGCTGGAGAGAAGAAGAAACCTGTGAAACCGGCAACAGGAACTCCCAGCCCAAAACTAAATGGTCTGTTCCAATACAGTCTTTTCTATTCCAGACTAGTACAGTCCTATCGTTTCTTGACTCTTATCTATTCTATTTTGGCCTGGTTTAGTCTTTAGTTTAATAAATTCTGCTCTGCCCCTTTCCACTCTGCTCCGTTCTACTCCACAGTGTTATTCTTCCTGTGTCTTGATTTTATTGTACTGCTTTTCATCGCAGCTCTAAATAATTAATTTTTCCTCACTACACATAGAAAGGTAAATTAACTATTGTGATGTTCTGGTCTTCTGTCTGCTGTTGTTTTGTTCAGTTCTCTATTTTCAGCTCTGCTCACTTGCAGTCTGTGTTATACTGCTGTAGTTCAATAACTCTTTGCTTCTCATTGCACATGAAAGAGTTCCTATAGCTAATATATGTGCAAGTTGCTGTAACTATCAAAGCATGGAACACCCCTTAACTCTACTGAAACATTTTCCCTAAAGCCACACATTTAATCATGTTTCTCACTAACAGTGTCTGTTTATGAATTTACTGTATGTAATTCAGGCAAACAACAAAAACCAAGAGGTTTAGCAGTTGCCTCTCCTTTGTATATGCATATTGTGGTAATACATGATATCATCTGGAATGAGTAATGAAGAATTGTGACTACTGATCAATTAGTATTGTTGGAAAAATTATTGATAAAAAGACATGACCTCTTGTAAACTAATTTCAGTTCTATGTGTTTCTATTCTATTATTTTTGTTAGGTACTGTTTTGTTCTTCTCTGTTCTATTCATATCTGTCTTTTTATATTCTATTCTGTAAATTTCTTTTTTATTCTGTTCTGTTTTATTCTGTTCTACTCTATTCTGCTCTGTTCGGTTCCATGATATTTGTTCTGTTTCAATTCCATTCTGTTCCATTCTATTCTTCTGCTCTGTTGTGTTTTGTTCTGTTAAATTCTCTTTCATTCTGTTTTGTGGCGTTGTTTTATGTTCTGTTATGTTCTTTTCTCTAGTTCCAGATGACGTCTTTGCTCCTAACTACATATGGAAGGGTTCCTATAATTACCGTGGGAGGAAGCAGCCCATGACACTGAGCATCACCAGCTTCAACTCCACAACAGGAAGAGTCAACGTTACCCTTAGCAACGGCAACATGGAACTGCTCCTATCAGGCATGACACATTATGATTAATTATACCCAACATATGGTACTTTATACAGTATATATTATAAATGGTGTGATGTGCCATGATAGGACATGTCATGATCACATCCCGTGATTATGTTACAGTACTACATGGTGCTGTATTGATCCATTGGTAACACAGTAAATAAACACTCAGACATTAAGTGTAAAATGGAGCTTCTGCTATCAACACCTTTACTGACAACACATTATTTCTGCTGCTTTTTACTGGTTGATTATTGGTGTCTGAATTTCACTACTTTCCTGGAACTGCCAGCTTCTTTTAAATGCTGTTACTGTATCTCCCCCCAAAGCACAAATATACACATAAACTTATTCACACGCAGACCTCCCAGGGTCCTACAACAGCGTCAGCAGGGGGTTAAGACCCTATTAAAATACTAATCCTGTTGAAGCTAGAATTGGTTCTTGGAGTAGCAGAGAGCACAAACACCATATCACATAACCATGCAGCTATCAGACGTTTAACATCCATCTTCTGGCTTAAAGGAGCAGCTTTAGATCAATAACATCTGAAGCTGTGCTCACGCAGGCACCAAAAGGTCAGTGCCCAGCTGCATAAAACTGGCATGTTTTTCTTTCCTAAGATTTCTCTTAAGATTTCAAGAAAAAAAGAAAGGCGGGCACAGGAGAGGACGAGAGTAATAGAGATGATCTTTGCAAGCTCTTCAGACTCAGACTCGAGTAATGAATGGAGGAAATAATTTTCATATTTACCTAAGCACTGTACTTAAATGAGTAGTTCAACATTATTGGGAAACGCACATATTTGCTTTCTTTCGAAGAGTGAAATGTTATTAATCTTAGGTCAGCGCATTAAGTACAGAGTTGTAGTTAAGACATGTTCAGCCTAGCTTCGCATAAAATCTTGAGGCATGAAACAGTTGACCTGTCTCTGCCCAAAGTGAAAAATATACATACCAACACTTCTAAGGATGTGTACATAGTGTACTTTGTTTGGTTATCTCATACATGACCACAAAATTATGATTTTTGACATTCCCAAAAGCAGGAAATGTGCACCTGGAGATACCAACTCTTTAACATCTTGTAGTAGGCATGATTGAAGGTTTTCACCAAATCAAGTTATCATTGATCAAAAGTCTTGTCTGGTATTAGTATCTAGGTCACATGACTTGGTTCAGGTTATCTGTTGTTATTTAGTCAGCTTGATCAGAAATCATTCTAGCTGCCAGTGGTGCAGGACATGTTGACCAGATGGTAAGTAATTGTATGTTAATCATATTTATCTACAACAAAACAATAATATTAATTCATCAAACTAATTCTGACTATTGTCTTATGCTGATGAAGAAAAACCGGTTGAACGATGTTTGTGATGTAATATGAAAAACTCAAACCTGCTGTATGTTTGTGATATTTACTGAAAGTAGCAAGTTTCAGTCTTTCGTTGTTTCTTATGGTGGAGGTGTATAAACCAATGTCCGCCCCCAATTGGTGTGCAGTACAATATTTGTCATTTACACATAGCATAGGACATTTACGTTTATCTTGTATTTTGGTGATAGATTATTATCTGGGTTACAAAGTAAGAGGTTAACTTTGTGTTTGCACCTCCTGAAATATTTTTTTTCCAGCTGGCAGAAGAATTGGTTTGAGCACCAGTAAACAGCAGCTGCCAGTGAATTCAGAGCACCTGATGACTTGTCTTCTCCTTGCAGCTACTTTCTCAGATTTCTGATGACGGTCTGTTCCAGCTTATTGCTGAACAGACAAATCTCTACAGCTGTCAACTAATTGGAGCCAGGATTAACACCACTGGGAATGAGCTTAAGTCATTTGTTGGTATTAAGATAATCGTGGGGGTGGTGAGAATGCAATTTATGGATGATTATTGAGCAGAAGGCACACGTTATCCCAAAATAGACGGTGTGATACCAATAAAAAGGTTTAAATCCCTCTCAAGAATCATCCACTTTCACGATAATAAGACCTGCCCTGGACCGGCTCTGTGAAGTCACAGCAGTGCTGAAGCACAAAAGGAAGATATGCCTGGAAATTGATAGTGGGAACCAGTTCTCCACAGATCCCTTACAAGGGATCTTCCTGGAAAACCTCACCATTGGTGTATCAAGATATTTGTTTGAGTAGGTGTTTCTGGTATATAAGTATTTCCCGACATACAATGGAAAGAGCACATTTGGCACAGCATAGGGTCCTGTCAAAGAACTTGGACTTGTAGCCACTACTGTCTTTCTGCAAGACCATCATCCTCTATGTTGACTTTTTGACATCTCTACCACTCATTGTGCATCTGAATAGGTCCTTTGGTTTGTGCGGTCTAGGAACCCTCCACAAGAATAGGCTAAACAGATGCACCCTGGAGTGTGACCGTGCTCTGCTGAGGCAAGGAAGGAACAGCTACAGTGTGACTACTGGGTGGATAATGAGGCAAAAGTGGCTGTTGAAAAATAGGCAAAGCTCTCACTCAAGCTAGCTTTTGTGCTGCTCTAAGCCCACTTAAAGAAGTCGGTTTTCCAGAGAGAGAAGAAAAATTGGTGTTCCTTGTCCAAACATTGTGACACCTTGCTGACATGATAGTGGCCTTGTACCACACCCCTGCAAAATCCCACCGGTGGTACATGTGCCTCTTTTGGCATCAACAATGGATGGCTGGTGACGACTGTGGTAGGCCTATACCTTGTTAGAAATGATAGAATATGTATAAAAACTAGTACTGTATGTGTGATGTAAATGACCACAGAAAACAAGACTGAATCACTTCTCCTAATCAAATAAAACATTAAAATGTTTACCATTTTGACTCAGTTTAATAGAATAATGTATCCTGGGAGATACAACTCATTTGTGGAAATGTTCTATGATGCAAATAAGATAAGTAGTATCATTAAATCTTTTATCATTATCTACTTTTCCACTCCTGCCTGTTTAATGGTTAGGGGGAGTTCTGGTTGATTACTTTTTTCTCTAAAAATGATCTCAAAATTGTGATATCTTTGAACTATTTTTAAAATCATTGTTATTTTCTTTTAGAGCTGCATTCAGGTTGCTTTTTTCCTTGTTTGTCTTGATAAATGTCTCTCTTCTATCTTTGGGATTTCTAATTGGGGATGATATATATTTATTGTTGATGCACCAGGGTAACAAGCAACAAATGCAGAGAGATCAAAATAACAATCTGTAACAAACTAACCATAATGTTCTGTGCACTTTTATGTTATGAACCAGATGTTTTTTTCTGTCCTCCCAAGGAGTGTATAAGGCTGCTGAGGCCAGGCTGTTATTGCTGATGTACCAGGTGAACTATGCGAACCAGGGAAACCAGCTGAAAGATTCAGCCATCTCTCCAGCCAAAATCATAGATGACTCCTGGACCATGGATGGATTTGTAAGTTTCAGTGGATACAGAGCAATCAACTAAATAAAAAATACAAGACAAACATTTGAATGTCCTTTTGTAGAATAATTTCACAAGTGTTGTGAACTTTAATAGACAGTTGAAGTTGAGGTCAGTCAGAGTTACATCTTTCACAGCTCTGTTTAAGCAAAGTTAATATAATACTTATGTGTTCAAATAATTATTACAAAATACTATCAAATACAAAACTAGTTAAATGCTGTGGTCATCTGCTCACATGTGACCTTATTCTAAATACTGGGTAAATATAAATCATGAAGTGCCTGCGGAGTGGGTTTGAAAAATCTTGCTCATTCCCACAATATAACAGCATAAACACATGCCCCAGGCTATATTAATTGTCTGGAACACAGTTGAGAAAAGATAGCCAAAGTATTTGTCAATCAAATATTTCAACAATAATCAAAATTCAGAAATATGTTTGAATTGGTACATGTTGCTGTTTTGACACAAACACAAAATGTCACCAACCTTTGTCCCTCTCCTGTGACTGTATGTCTCAATTTGTGTCTCCTTTCTTTGTCTTCTCCAGGTATCAGCAGAGCCTGATGGTTCTAGTTATGTATTCCAGGGTTTCATTCAGGGAAAAGACTATGGACAGTTTGGACTGCAAAGACTAGGTAATTATCACGTACAGTAGGTTTAGTAACCAACCTCAGTAACCTCCAAACAATTATTATGTTTCCTGTAAATCACTTTGGACTATAAGTGATATACGCAAAAATCTACTAAACTGCTTGCAAGAACCTCACTGTTGGAGAAAGGGACCAGGGAGCCTCTTTTTGCTGGCAGCAGTGACCTTATTGAGTCAGCCCTGCAGGGGATACATGCAGAGAGAGCAAAATCTGCTCTTCAGACCAGAAGTCATCTTAAAATGGCTGAGCTGAATTCCATCAACCTGCATCCAAAGATGACTACCATTTCTGTCAAACAGAGTTGAAAGCAGTCCCCTTGTACAGTTTGAATTATCAGTAACTGACCTGCAAGATCTGACCACTTCCCTCTGTATTATAAGTCACACGTCACCTGAGTATGTTCAGAAGAAAAAATAATTATGATCCTCAGATATCCACTGCTGACAACATCTAACTTGCAACTGTTGTAGCAAGACATGCCAACCCTTTTCCAGTTACCAGCTTCCCTGCCACAGATATCATATCCTGCACAGTTCTGCTACAACTGCTAACAATATAAAGTGCTGCTGTTACAGCAAAGCAATAGTATTGGAGTGACAATTCTTAGTCATTTTATTATGTCATCTAAACCAGTTGTGTTGACAATGACAATGCATTTCCGTGTAATGTCACAGGTCTGAATATGTCGGAGAGTCAGAACTCACCACCCCCTCAGCTTGGTACCAACAGCAGTTCTGTGGCTATCGCTATTCTGGTGCCTTTCTTCGCTCTGATCTTCACTGGCTTTGGCTTCTATCTCTACAAACAAAGGTATGCGCTTAAAAGAAACCCTGCTTGTTGCTTATTTAAGTGCAATTCTGTTACATTTCAGTAATAGACAGCTTTACTTCACTGTTGTTTTTCATTATTTCATACAAAAAGAAAAAAGGCATTGTTAACATTTTAAGAAGCTGTCTGATTCTTGAAAACAGTACCTGCTTCAGTGGTTTGGTTTTTGAGATGTTAAGAGACAATGAATTCACTGTCTGTTGCAAACTGTGCTGCAAAACAATTCTGCTTCTGGAAGTGATGGGCTGATTGGAATCTCACTAGGCTTCCTAAAAAGCACAACACTTTCTAATCCTTTAAGCTTGTTTACTATGCTTCCACTCCCAAGATTGCATTTGCTACTGTCCAGTTGTGTTGATATTAATAGACAGAATAATAGGTAGAATAATTTTATCTCTCTCATGGTGTATTTATATTTGCCTTGCTGTTGTTTCTTTTCACAGAACCACACCAAAAACACAGTACACAGGCTGCTCAGTCCATGAAAACAACAATGGCCAGGCTGCCTTTGAGAATCCCATGTACAACACCAACGCCAAGGCTGTGGAGGGGAAGGCTGTCAGATTCGATCCGAATCTAAATACTGTCTGCACCATGGTCTGAGGATTGATTATCCTCACTTGAACTTAATGACTCAGATATCTAATGGGACCACAATTGTCATGAGGCTGTGGAGGGGAGAGCCATCGTCAGCATACAGACATCGTCAGTACCATGGTCTATACATTGATCACTCGAGACCTTCAGTCGCAGTTCAGACACTTATCTCCCCAAGCAGATGGAAAACTGTCCACTTGCAGCCAAAACTCAGCGTTGGTTCCTTTCACTAAAAGCATTTTGTATCCACAAATGAAATTCAAAGAAATGTGAACACGAAATGTCTGCAACCTTTGACGGATGCAAAACAGCCAGTGAAAACTCACAGTGAGTTGTGACATCAAGTGAAAGAAATGGATGCAACCCAACAGAAAACTACACTGGCTGTTATCCGTCTCTAACCCCAAGACTCAGCTGGTCACGGTTAGTTTATAATTTGTTTCTAAATGAGACATAGCGATTATAGTTCAACTTCTTATTTAGCCCCACTCACAGTCTCTAATACAAGTGTTAATTATGAAGCCATGACCTTCTAGTCAAACATCATGACATGTCACCATAACCCAATGCCGAATTTTGTACTTCACATAGAGCTGTGGAGATAGGGACCCACTCTCAGCTCTGTGACCATTAGTCCTTGCCTGGAGAAAGAGAGCACATTATCAGTGCTCCAGCCATGGTTATACATCACAGAGATAAACTGCACTACAAAAATGGGTTGATTTCATTTGTAACACGTTGTCTCCCCAACTGTACTGAACAAATATTTAACTGTGAGGAACACAGAAGCAAAATGGCTACAGATGGGGAGATGTGACACGAAGCGGATGTCACAAAAAGACACTGTGAAGCAAAGAAAGCAGTTTCTATCTATCTGGGTTCAACACTGACAGTAAAAGACACTGTCACCAGCAGACCATCAGTAAACCAGACTTCTGAACAGGAGCCTATTTCTAAAATGACCATGGAATACAACACCCTAGCAACCAGACAGGACAACCTCCTGTCTCCATGACAACCAGAGGCTGGTATTACTAGTCTCATGTCTTTTTCTATTAAAATGGAATCCAAGACAGCTAATGCTAGCAGACAGTAGCAAAAGTTTCTTTGGAAAGAGACTAACTCCTAAGCAAAGGATAAGGGCAGCCCTTGAGACGGAGCTATAATCCTAGCTGAACTGGGATTAGAGCAAAGCAAAACTAAAAGGAGTCTAAAGGGAAACTAGCACTAATAGAACAGATGAGAAGAAACTGACTCATCTAATGGATAAACTGCTCCTTCCCATCCAATGGATAAGAGAGGAGGCTGAGAAGATGGAGACAACCCCTAACCGAACTGGAAATAGAGTAAGGGAGTCATCAAGAGAAAAGATGAGATCTTAAAACCCGAACACAGCCAATCAGAGTCTGGCTTACCTGAAATCAACTACTGAGAGAGGTTGGCCCTCCCTCTACATACTGAATCAGAACAGACAGAATATGGCCTTGAGGAAAGATGCTCCTGATCCTGTGAATTTAAATGGATTCTGATGAGAAAGATGCTGAATGGATACAGAGGACTCTGATGGACTAACAAAGAAAAAGACTTTGACAAACAGAGAAAGCTCTGGCACTAAAGCACATTTTACAGAAACACTACCTGTCTACCCACTGAGAGATGGACTAACACAGGGACAGAAAGGTTACAGAGAAGCTTACAGGTACACACACTAACAAAAATCTGGAAAGACAGAGAGCAGACAGGTGGTATTAAGACCAACAGTTAGACACATAAGGAAATCGACAGGTTCAACAAAGACAAACAGGGTCTTAAGACTGTTGCCGACTCCACCATCCAGAGTCTCCACTCCAGAGACAGACAGGTTTAAACACAGATTAACAGGCTTACAGAGGGACAGATGGAGACAGGCTGATAGACAGGAGACGTAGACATAAGTTGATAGACAGGCGTAAAGAAAGTGATTGTGGATGCAGTTCCACTGTAATTCTGCACTCTGCGAGTGCTTATCTTCTTTCTTTGTTATTGCTGCAGAATCTTCTGATCTGTAAATCTATTGCATATATATTCGGGAGCATTCACCACCTATATTTTTGTGCTATATATTTACCACAGGGGAGGGGCTGAAAGGGAAAGATGGAATATAGCAGAAAGTTTTTAGAAAAAAAATAAAAAATAAATATCAGAATAAAAGATATTACAATTATGTGCTGTTCACAGAAGTCACAAACAGTATTTTGGTTCCTTTGTAACATGGAATTGGTTTATTTTAATATCTTGTGTAACGTGAAGTTCCTCACACCATCACTGTCCTTCCCACTGAGGCAATCATGAGTGTCAGTGGTATTGTTGTTGTCATTATTGTTGAGATGCAAGGTTTGCCAGCAACAGTCATGCTGTTTAAAGTTAATGTCTTATTACACATTTAACACAGATGGAGGATTTCTAAACCATTAATAGATGGAGTTTGTGCTACAGTTGCCATTTTTTTGCCTCCTCACTAAAGCTGTTGGCCACTGCAGATACACAACATTATGCCCCATAATTGTCACCATTGCAACACAGACAACATCGTAATGATCAGCTGGAATAACAGCGCAGTTTTCTAACCTAACTGACAAAGTAATAGGAGGCCACAGAAATTTGCACATCAAAACTCTGAATCAATGTTGTTTTTTAACTACAGCTCAGAGATGTCAGCAACCCCAGTGTTGTATGGCAACACAGAAACCCCAGCTCTTGGAACTCACTCATTTGATTACACATGGCCCAACATATAGAGCTCTGGTTAATGTTTCCATCAACTCTCACAGGGCTATGGTAAAACAAAACACACAATTGAGGTAAAAGTAATATTGATAATTATAATGGTGATAATTGCTGGTGAACTGCCCAACATGTAGTTTGTGGATGACGACCCTTGTACATGTTGTTTCAACCCACATTGAAAATCTGTGCTGTACACTGACGTACCAGTTCATAGTTGTATTTCTTGTCATATTTGAGGGGTCAAAGGTACAGAGTATGAATTTGCTTTGGGATGAGTGGCTTTTTGGGTGTTTTCAGTGTGTTTTTTTGTGAACTATTACTAAAATTATGATCTAATTTAGTTGCAAAACATACAAGTTTCAACCTTGTTCATAAAACCTTGAAGACAAGATCTGTACATTTAAAGGTACATCATCACAAGTTCACCCCCAGGTTGTATATCATTGAATCTTGATTTTCAAGTTTTTCTCATGTTAAATATGGGTTTGGTCTCTCAAATCAAAACTGAAATGTCAGAGATCGTAGGACCACACAAAATGTGTTTTAGGGTTCTTCTTTAAAGATCTAATTTGCTCTTGTACTGAAATCCACATCAGCTATAAATTGATACACTACTTACAAGCCTTTCATTTTACGTTAAAAAAAAAAACCTTTGTATTACCTTTGGCACTTCTTAAGTATTGTACACTAGTGTGTGGAGCAAGAACAGATAGATTTTAATGAACTCCCCACAGTGTTTTGTATGTGTACATTGCATTTCAAAAGCTAAAAGGCCTTGAATGTCATTTATATCAGAAACAGTAGCTTTAAGTTGAAGTGACCATTTGGGAGAAGATCTTAAGATGTCAATGTGACAATTAATTAAATTCATACACATAACTGAGGCCGTCGAGATTTAATATTTTCCCTTGCTTTGCTTATTTTTATTTCATAGAAATATAGCCTTATAATCTCAGCTTAATGTTCCTATGGTGGTAGCCATTTCTCAAATCTGATCTGCCACCTATACTGATAATAAAGAAAGCATTTTGTACACCTGGCAACCTTTACTGTCTTTGGGCCCTGTCTGCCACTGGAGGCTGTTGTTGCACATGTGTTTGGCCTTTCTGATGGTTTGATATGCCATCAATGAACCACTGCTGAGAAGAGAAGATGTTTGATTTTTGTGTTAAACCGTACATAACATCCATACAGTATAGGACTTTCTTGTTGTAGGGGTTGGGCCTGAAAATGAACCATATAATGGACCTATGTTTATTGGTCTCTACATGACAGGAATACATGTACCAATGAGCATGAGTCACTGTTTTTCAGCTTTGGTGCCCATTTAAAAAAAAAAAAAAAAGTAGGCCTACTTGTTTCATTTTGAAGAGTCTGGTTTAAAGAGTGAGAGACTGAATTTAGTGAGTTTGGGTCCCACACATGATCAATACCAGTAGTTTTTAATGAGTCTGGGTGCCAGGGTGAGCAAAAACATCTACATTGTTTTAAGAACCCCTGCTGTCGTGGCCACAGGCACCAACTGCAACCAGCTGACAGAAAACTCTGTTTAAAGTCATTACTGAGTTAAAAGCAATGGTAACTGCAGCTTCCTTGTTTATCCACGCTGCGACTGTCCCGCTCTGCATCGCTATGGTGACACTGTTTCTTATTACAGTTTGGATTGATTGTTGCTGCTGTTGTTGTTGTTGTTACTGCTGGTTTTTTTTGGGGGGTTTTTTTCTCCATTTTTTTTTTTCGGTATGGATCTGACACAGTGCCTACCAAAAACCATGGGATCCTCCCTGTCATCAACACACACGCACACACACTCTTTCAAACATATACACACATACAAACAAACAAGTACCTGCTCTGGCCCTCCCCTTCATCACAAGTCATTTTTTTCTAAGCTTCAATCTATTTTGCCACAAGCTTTTCCTACTGACTGACCGCAATAAGACCCATGTGATTCGAAAGACTTAAAGCCGTTCCTGCCTGGGGACATTGGAAATATTCACCATTTGAAAAAAAAGATGAAATATAGAATAAAAAAGTGTTTTGTACAGAAATATATTTTTATGATGAAATTATTTGTAAAATGTATGAATCTATTATGTAAATTTTCAATGCAATGTAAGATTAAAAAAGGCTAATTGCTTTTGTAAAAAAAGTGTCTTCCTTTGTCTCTGCTTTAAATTTTAAATGGAAAACTGGTATGTTGGGACCATTTGAACTGAACACATAAGCGTATTGTTATTTATAAGGAATGTACACTATAGAAGCAGCTAGAGATCACACATATATATGAGGGTATGCCTTCAAACTGTAAATTTAAATATAGAAGTTGCTTTAGGTTTAAATGTGACTGGGAAACAAGTTTCAAAGTAAGAGAGTGCCTTGCAGGGGAAATACTGCTGGCACAGTGAGTGTATAGAAATACATATAAATAGAGTGTAGCTATCTCACCTTGAGATGAACTCCCTAAACTTCTTCCATTCATTCACAGAGGAAGCCCTTATCACTGGGAATGCAACATTATTTTTGCTGCTGCTGGTCTGATTTTCTGCATGAGATGCAGGTAATAGGAAGGTTTTCATTTAAAACAGATATTACGAGCCCTGAGTTTTTCCGTAGCTTGGAAGTGCATGTCTGAATTTTTCACTGTGCAAACATATCAGTGAATGAATACAGCTTACCAGTACCCACTTTGTTGTATATTTATAGAAAGCATGTCTTGGTCTGACACTGAATTCGTCATAGGAATCAAATGGGTCGGGTCAACCTTTACAGCTGCCCACAAGCCCTGAATATTTAGTTTGAGAAGACACCATCATTACGCAGGAAAATGAGTGGCGCAACCAAGCATGTGTTCACCTGAACAACAGCAGCTACCAATAACACAGTTTGCGGACCATTCAGTTTCAGGTTTAAATGGGAATAAAAATAAGCATTTTCTATTTATTACTGATACTTAGACTTTGTTGGCCTGCTTATATTTCTACTCTACTCTTATGAAAAATGTTTTACTCCACATTTCTCCACATTTCATCTCCACAAACTAGAATAGAGAAGCCCTCATACATACAGTTACCTGTAATACAATACTGGTTCACATTAACACAGTAAATGGTTACAAAATATCAACAGGGAAAAGTATCAAAAGGGTATTTTATATGATGATGTTTAAAAAATAAAACTTAACCAATAATACATAATGTGAAAACTGATCGTTGTGGCATTTCAGAAGGCCAAGTGGCAAAATGTTTTTTCTCAAAACAGATTGATGCTGCTGATTAACAAGAGATCCAGACAGCTGAGGTCACATTCAGATAAAACTGTGATTTAATTCAGTTTTTACACCATTTCAATGGGACAATGGGTTACACTGAGGACAAAAGCTTCATTTACTGTGATAGGGAACAACTTTAAGAAAAAATTGGGGCCCTGTGTGATCTTTACTGACCTCTGTTGGTGACCAGTAGGAACCACAACAGGACTTACTTACCTCCTGCAACACAAGTCCCTGGCACAGCCAAACCCCTGTCGCCGCCTTGAGTAATGACTCTTGAGGCTGCGCTGTGATGGAAACAGTTTTACAATACAAATGAGTTTGTCTATTTGACTGAGATTCAATGGAGACATCTGTTGAGGAGGTACAATAAACAAAACTAACAAAATTATCCTCCAAACATATGAGTCTATCTTGACATTACAAGCATTTATCATAAGATGATGAAAGCTAGAATTACTATTGACATACTTAAGTGTCTGATTGCCCTGCCATTATAAAGCAAAATTATCAAATTAAGAAATAAGCTCTTTTTAATTAGGGCAGTTATAATTTAGCTGATTTGTACCATTGCTCAGCTGAATGCCATGTGACTTAGTTTGAGTGTCCCCACTGACCGTTCTTTCAAAGTAACTTTGTGCCGACAGTTTCTGTCGGGAATGGCATTTACGGCCTGCAACGTCATTAGACTTGTTTTCAAACAAGACTAGGTATAAACCGTAGACTGTATATGGTATAAACCTAGTATATCTTTGGACTATGAATCGGTGCCAACCGTGGATTTAAGGCTATGCCCCTTGTTAAAGGTAAATCACCTAGCTACCCTGGTTTCCCGGCTGCTGTGAAGCTGCAGGGAAGCGGAGTAGCGCTTCGGGTTCACCGAGCCTCGCCTGCATTTGGGCAAACAAACTACATTCATTACATGTATCATTATTACTAAAGGAGGCAGAGGAATGACTAAACATAAAACACACGAGAGAGCAGGAGAGGCCATTGGTAATTGCTAAGCTAAAGTAACTAGCAAACATGAACAGCATACCAACAACTGGACAATACGCTTCCTGCAGCGTGCCAGCACAACAATCAAAAAACGGTGAAATAGGGTATCTGTACACTGAAACGCTAGAGGGCTTTTAATTTGAAAAGATTACAGGAACTGTTATATTAACAGTAGTGCAGTAACTTAACACAGCAAACGGGAGCGGCTGAAAATGAGGCCTCTATTAAAATACTGCTATGGCCAATTATATATATCAAACAGAGGGAATCAGAAATAAAGACCTGCCTCTAGTAAAAGCCTGCTTCAAACAAAGACCTGTTACCTTCTGCAGTTGAGGTAAACAAAGGCCCCTGTCACTTTTTGAGGAAGTACAGTAGTTGAAAACTGTTGGATCCAACATGGAGGCTGTGCACTCTGTGAGAGGCAAAATAAGAAATGTATTCGGTAGTTTCTAACTTTCTCTCCGAATGACCATTTTACAAGTAAATGTAGCTGAAGTCATAGCACCGTCTTTGTCTTTAACTTATGTGTATGGTCATTTTGTCAGATGACCCGTTGCGTTCATGAAACCGGGATTTTATCAGTGCAAAGCAGCAGCTTAGAAATAGCTTGGAAAGGACTATTGGTAAGCATGTAGTCTCAATGGGCTGTGTTTCAGTCTCTATCAGATACTGTTTGGCTGTCTGACAATCAGTCCACCAGTAAAATATGGATAACTGAGAGACACAAATTGTCCTGCTTGACCTGTTGTCAGCATCATGAAAGGACTCAAGGGATGTGTGGTAGCTCCTGGAGCCCGAGGCCGAAATCACTGCAGATTTGACCGCAAAGGTGTATAATCGCTGTCAACCGCTACTACATGGATGGACTCCTGCCTCAAGTGGTGCTTTCTTCAAAATGGTGAGTCATTTTCGAGATTTTTTGCTGTTGCTACCTAAAACTGCGGATATATTTAGTGCTTCTTATGCTGCAATCTCTTTGACTGTTGCTAAGCTGTCACTGCTGCTACAAGCTAATGGCTTTTTTCCTCCTCTGCTTGGTTTCTGAGTAGCTATTAGGTCTATGGTTTGTAGTGTGCGGTCTTGTCTTTGTACATTACATTATTGGCTCTAGCACAACATTGTTAAAGGTACTTCTAGGGCGGGTCCAGTCAGGTATTATGATATGTGGTATTGAGCCATTGTTAAAGAAATTAGTTTCACCTGTGCTTTTCCCTCTCTGACAAGCCAACATGTCAGCCCCTTCCTACTGTATAGGAGTGCCCTATATAATGCACTGGTGTTTATGAAGTTTTACTGTATAGTTGACCTGACATATGACCTGTAGGTTTACATCTTTATTTAAAACTGCATTTTTCCCAACATAGACACATAGATTGTTCTCATATTTCAGAAAAAATGCAAAGACATGTTGAACTTGTGAAATCACTATGTAACAATTGACAATAGTTCATCAAATTAATTTTACATGATCGCTTTAATCACAGACCTCGATGCACTTGTTCCACTTCAAAATGTAACATTTTTTAAAATTACAAAATGTTAATCAATATCTTATCTTTTAATCACCTTTTCGCTATAACTGTAGAACTGTACTGATAAACATATCTGTTTTGATGGCTGAGCTACCTTTACACTTGCCTTTCAAACTGAAAAGTGGAGTGAGCTGACAGTGAGAAGTTAAGAGCAGTGGAAGTTCATGAAAACAGGTATGAATAAAAGATGATCGCCTATGTCTAACATGTAGAAGTTATGAGGAAGTTGACCATATGTGAGGGTCAGGGATTTGGACTGTACATGTCTTTGAGGAATACTAATGAGTTGTAAAGCTGCAGGGGGTGTGTTATGTCTCACTTATGTTGTTTTTACTTTTTTGGAGTTGGTAGGATGGTTAGAGGATATGTTGGCAAGTGAGATTTTTGTGTTTTTTAAACAATGCCATGATTTATCAGATAATTTTAAAACACTTTTCTATTTGTTCTCTCTTCTCTTTTGTGTGGTAATTTATTTTTCATCGCTTCTTTCGCTCTAGTGTTCAACCATTTCTTTAAAATCCTTCAGAAGTTACAAGATGTCGTTGAATCTTCCTGATTGTTCTTGTTTGTCTGATGTTCTCATTAGTCAAACCTAGAGCTGAATTGTGGGACCTACAATGCGTGTTTTGAATATTAGTCAGTAATGATACTTAGTACAGTATTAGTAGACATACTTGACAGTTGACCAGTTGTTGAATTGGTTTGCAGTTGTCCCTTTACCTTTGAATTTATTTGCACTATGTGGCCACTAGATGGTGCCAGGTGACCTCTATAATTTTTATTTGAGTATTTCACACATAATCTAACATAGTTTTATTAGTTTCCCGGTGTTGACAGCACAATACCTTATATTTAGTGGATTTGAGATACTGATGGAAAACGAAGTCAAGTCATTTAAAAGAAAAAAAAAATGTTTTCGCTCAAGACAACACCAGTAGGAATTAAATGAAAAAAACTAATCAGTTTGTAGAGGCCATGAGCTGGAATTTCAACACGTGTGTGTGTGTGTGTGTGTGTGTGTGTGTGTGTGTGTGTGTGTGTGTGTGTGTGTGTGTGAGAGAGAGAGAGTGTGAGTGTGAGAGAGAGAGAGTGTGAGTGTGAGAGAGAGTGTCTGCCTTTTTTTTTTTATTTGGATAGTTCAGTTTTTAGAAACTAATGGGTGGTGTGGTTGTGCCAGAGCCTGGATGAAGATCAGCAGTCTTCATTTCTCTGTCCAAGTGGAGCAACATGGCCTATTTTCTGTTATCTGTGCTCCAAATATGTGTGAATGAGTTTTAAATTCAAGATGAGTAGAAATTTCTTTGAAGAAAGTAAAGTGAAAAAAAACGCACGGCTTACAAGACTTTTTAACTATATTTGCAGTGTTTGATGTGTGCAATTCCCTTTAATTTCCTTTTTATGTGATCAGTAGATGGAGTCAGCTGACCTGTGAAACTGCTTTTGAGCTTTGAGTTTAACACTCTTCTGCCTGTACTAGCAGCCTCAACAGTATGCTGCCAGTACATGGTGTTTGGAGTAGAGTGTGCACACGTGTTTACAAAAGACCATCTGACTGAAATAGCCAGAAAATGTCAGTGTCTTTCTAACAGAATACATGCAGCAGGTTGAGGTGTAATTTGAGTGCATTTAAATGATTTTGATCAGATTAAGGTTAAGATTTCATTCGTGTAATTTGTTTCTTTTAGATTTAGTTCATCGATGTCTTTCCTGAATGCATTTTAGTGTTTATATTCTCAGCAGAGTGGTGGCTGTGCCAAAAATATCCTCTCGAACGTTACCTGAACTCCTTGTTTTTGCACTGACTATGGGAGACCAGTAGATGGTGCAAGCAATTTTATTAAACTGCTTTACCAGAGTTGGCACCATGCAGCTCAGAAGTAAAAGAACTGATATTCACTAACCAATAGTTTAATGTTTGTCCTATAGATGTCAGTGGAAACGATTCAGTATTCCTTATCCAAATCAGTACAAATCTAAATTTACTCAGCATGTCCAAATGAAAATTGACAAATCTCTGACTGAATTGACACACAAAGAATTACATTAAACCTAAAAGCTAAAGAATTTATGTGATAAGTAAGTTTTATTGTGATTTCCTCAGAAAATATAGATATCTGAAATATAAATTATGAATATTGAAGAAAAGGACTATGGATGCGTAAACATAATTTGTTAATGAAATCTTTATAAGTGAAAGGAGAGAGGGATGATATAGCCATTCACAGACATCCCTGTTTTAGTAAAACATTCAGGCATTTTCCCCTTTTAATTAAAAAAACTTGAGTTTGTCTCCAGAGTAGATAAAAAGTAAAACAATTGATCCTCCAATTGGCTATGGCAAGATGTGTGCATATGCATTGGATTTTTATTGGCGATATATCGTCAGTAGATGGAGCTCAACGACCTTTGATACTTGAGTTAAAGATTCTTCTACCTGATACAAAAGCATAAAACACCTCAGATAGGTGTTGCAGAACTTTAGTTTTACATAAATGATCCTAAAAATGAGCCTTTCGGGGCTGATCGTAACAGATAAGAGAACAACAAAGCAGGAAATGCATCGACTCACCCTAACTATGAGTTATTTTAATGAATCTCCGTTCTAAGAATTGTTTTGCAAATGTGACTGATTGAAATAGAACAGGCACAGAGAAATTGATACAGTTGAGCTGTTTAGTTTTTTCCTTTTTAATTCAGTATCAGCTTGCTTCAATGCTTCTCACCCTCTGTCTGGTTGTGACAGTGAGGGGACAAAGAAGAACATTCAGCCCGCTGTGTGTTACTCAAACTGGGACAAACTGAGGCTGCAGGGTCCGTGGGAAAAGATAATGATGCAGTGAAGCTCCTCGAGAAGTCCTTTCGTGTATGAAGCCCTTGTGTAGCCATGTGAGTGCAGAGGGCAGAGCGTGTTGAGAGGGTAAAGGCAACAAATACCAACACAAAAACCATCATTTGTCCCCACTGTTATACTAATGGAGAGAAAAAGTGGTTTGGGATCATGTTAATACGAGAGATTTAGGATATGTCTGTTTTTGTTCAGGTTTAGAATTTTTTGTAAAAGAAAATTTATCCAAGCAAAGACAATACTCTAGATAAGAAAAGTAAAAGAAATACATCTTGGTCCATATTTTAACATTCCTTCTTCAACACCATCTCTTTGGCTTTGAATACAGTTAGCATGTCTAGTATATGAAACATAAAATATACAGTATGACAGTAAAAGTTGTTTGTCTTCTCTCACTGCTCGCATTGTGTCTCATCTCTCTCTTGCAATCACCGAAAGAGCCTCTGTGCTTTCTTTCCCTACTGTTCCTGTATTTTCTCTTGCAGCTTCCAGGAATCTCAGCTTTCCTCTTTGTGCTTTGAGACAGTGTGCAGCTTCAGACGGTATCAGAATAAATAAACACACGGTATACATGCCCTGCCAGCACAAACACACACTCACACTCCTTTCAAATCAGTGCGTAGTGCTGATATGAACAGTATAAGGTTAGCACAAGCAGCAAATGTCCTCAGAACCTTCAGGAAAATTAGGTAATTTGTTTGGGATGTAAAAAAAAAAAAGGAGAAACTGAGCAATACTTCAATATATTTGGCTAAATTACTTTGAAGTTTTGAAAATCAGCCTTTCATGGCAGTGCAGTCTGAACAATTATCACTTTTTATTCTTTTGTAAACCATCAGATTTTGTTACAGAGCTATTTTATTGTCCTCTAATTTGAAACTATGAGCTATTGAGCTATTAAACAGTTTTTTAGTTTTTTTTCGATCACCCAGCTTCTCGCAGTCTTCCTCCTGTGACAGAAAGCTTTCCTAGATTTCTCCAGCTTTCTGTCTTCGACTGCTCTCAAATCAATCTGGGATTAGGCTTGATTACATGGATACCCCTTTGGGACGCTTTATTTCAATGAATTAGTCGAGTGAATGAACAGAACTGCAACAGAACGGTATTTTGTACCAGCCACATAAATTATGCATAGTCTGTGGATATCAACCAGCCTTGATCATCTTTTTTATGGTTTGAATTCAGAGTGAGAGAAATTGCTAATTGCTAGCCTTGTCACATATAATCTTGGCTGTGTTTGATGTACAATAGGGATACAGTCTATATTTTGGTTATTTATTTATGTGGTGATGGAGATTCTGTGTGTGATGAGACCTAGATAAAATGTTTGTGTGGTGTTTTATGTTTTATACTATACGTTGTTACTAGAATCCTGGTGAACAAATACGAAAATTCATTGATTGCACAGAAACCAGGGACTTTGTGCTTCTCATCTGGTATTAATAATCCATGTCTGTGCAGCATACATGTCCTATTTATTTATCTATTCATCTTTCCTCTGTTTCATTTTCGTTCTCTGCCTCATCATGCTCCCAGCTCAGGTGATGTTTCAGTGGTGTAAGATTAAGATAATTGTGCAGCAGAATAGGAAAAAATGCACCATTCGATCCTAAAAAAAAAAAATCTTAATTTGCGCTTCATAATGAGTAATAAGCAGGGTTAATGTGTTCTAATTGAAGCTGACCACAGAGATAGTGTTCATGCCAGTGAGAAAGGTGTAAATAGAGCTCTGTAGCTGAGGATGGCACGAGAGCAGTTATACAAACACATATATTTTTCTCCAGGTGGGAATAATTTCACTTAGAGCATAATTAAATTTGTATGCATTACTGAGTCATTGTTAAAAGCATACAAATGTTGAAATATGATTGGCAGAGGTGCATAAATCTGTGATCAGTGTGCCCCGAGAATCCAGTGAATCTGAGGGCTTGAAATATTTAAAAATGCAAATTGCATGCAACAATTTGCATATGGCAGTATTTAAAAACCAGTGTCCTTGCCTAAAGAGGGGTTTGTAGTAGACAAAGAGAGGGATTATGGGTAGACACCCACCCGTGTTTTGATCGCAGCATCATTGGTCAAGTCAAATCTCTGTAAACAATAGGCTACTCAAGAGGCTTGATGGTGTATTTAGTCAAACATGTACAGTGCCTTGAAGTGCTGTGACGAAATGTAAATTATCATCTGGCTTAGAGGCTTTTACAATAATATAATCCTGATCTTCTTTGCCCTTGAGATGAAAAAAAAAAACCAAGGATATGAGGAACTTATTTTATATGGACAGTTTTTCCCATTTGTGACAGACAGACAGGCAGACAGACAGATTTCAAACATATTCTTGGTAAAAGTTGCGCCTCATGAACAGAGGTAAAGTTAAGTGCTCAACCTACACTGGTTGCTGTGACCAATCGATTAGCAAGAAATGCTCAGCCATGTCCTACAGAGAGGGGCTACAATGTTAGATTAAATGCCGGCTAGATCCTCATCAGGGAAAAAATCAATGGTTGTTGTTATGGGTGAATAGTGTTGGAGGTGGGTGGGAGATGGAGGGTTGTAGAGTCACTTTACATGGTGTGTCCTGGGCTGTTTGCACTGTGGCGCCTGCTTTTATTGACCTGGACAGGAAGCCATGGTGAGGAAGAGAGAGAGTGAGAGGATTTGTCACCACAGTTGTTCTTCACTCCCAGTCCCCGTTCACTTACACTGACTTTGGCTTTTTTTTTTAATAATAATGATACAACTCTAAACTGAGCAAAGACACCACAGAAGGTAGTGGAATTTTCACACTGACCATCTCAACGTAATTTCAAATTTACAGTCAAGTTTAAGTGTGTGAATACAGAAATCCAAAGCTTGAACTTTTACACTTGGTCAGGTAGTTTACCGGTATGCAGGACCTGGATTTTAAAAACTAGACTCTAAATTTAACCATCCACTTAAATAAGCAAACATCACCAAATAAGTAAATTATAGTGTTAATTAAAACTTTATTATTATTATTATTGTTGTTATTTGTGCGTCTAAATTTACGACCTTAGCAGACTGTTGTATTGTATGCAGCCACATATTAATTTGAAGCCTTTTACATTAGTGTGTATCACATAAACTATTACCGACATCAGTTAGTTTTAATATGATGTCAGGCTACTTTGTGCCAGAAGACACACAGTCACAATTACTGTTGTGTTGACAATTAGTTTCCTTTGTCTTTTATTTCTTGAGTCAAGAAATTTAGTCCTTCTGTCACAGAGTGTTGTTTGAAAATTTTTATGCTAAGTTTTAAATACATTTAAAGATAACAGCCTCTTCAAGGAAAGTAGTCTACTCAATGGCTGTTTGCTTAGGGTTGTTCAATTGCAGAAAATTCAGGGGATTCACATGGCAAGCAAAGTGGATGAGAGTATCTCTGTTCTGATTAACTGTAGTGCGGTGCAGGTGGCTTTGACTGGTCCTACAGTGACCACTCCCAAACCTCATAAAGCTACTCTAAACCTCACCAGTGCAGTTCATTTTCGTATTATTATTATATTAGAATTTACTGAGTGTAACAGCTGTTAGCTGACAAATCAGTAAACAATGGGAGTGTTTTATGATGATCACCTGCTGGATTATGAATTTATACTGAGTGATGATTCTCAACTCCTAAATGTTGTAAACAATTTTAGCTAGGTACTGTAGAACTCAAATAATCCATGATTTGTTCACTGCAGACTTTTTATTGCCATGAAATGAAATTGTTTTGATTTTGTTGGATAGTGTTTTTTGCCCTGTGGTTCATGTTGATTGTTCACTGAAGAAGACCACATTTTATATTTTTTTGTGGGTTAAAAGCTGATCCAATCATCTGCAAAGTCTTTTTGCTTTACCCCCATTAACACTTCTAATTCAAGGAAATGCCTCCTGAGTTTTACCAGACCACATTCAGCAGAGTGGCATTTATGGTCTGTGAGGATAGTCTCCCACAGTGTTTGAACACATGTGTCGTGTACTAGCTGCTCGGTATTGCCTGTCATAATGTTGTGTCATTTCAGCAAGTAGACACAGCTAGCTGGGAAGCATTAATTAGGTAACATTAAAACAAAATGAATAGGGAAAAAGCTATAATGTTATTTTTTTTAACTTACTGTCTATCCTAACTGTGAATAAAGCTGTTCTTTTTTGCCCATTTTGCACCTGCCAGATAGAAGTACTGTCCACAGGACAAAATGAACAATCAGCAAATCAGTAGAATGAGAAAAAAGAAAGTTGTAAATCAAAATACTTTATTGCTGATGACATCAAAAAGTTCAGCACTGGCAGTTTTTCCTGGTTGTTCAACTCTACAGGAATTTTATGGTCTAGAGGGGATGTGTTCTCTGAATGTACTGTTCTTCCCCTCTTACCTGACCATATGGATACACCCAAAAATAAAGTTATCTAAGAACGTCTGGAAAAGGCATGACCCAATGAGGTGTGTGTGTGTGTGTGTGTGTGTGTGTGTGTGTGTGTGTGTGTGTGTGTGTGTGTGTGTGTGTGTGTACCGTAAATGCAATTTTAAGAGATACCAACATATCCATAGTTTGAGTTCATAACATTAATGTAGATAAGGTCAATACAATTAAGCAAACCTGTAGATTTCAAGATTTTATCAAAATATGTCAATAAATCAGTTTATTTTGACTTAAAACTTTTATTTTCACTGCAGTTGAAATGCAAGCTGATTGACAAAATATTACTAACTTAAACTGCTAAATACCGTTTTTGAAATCCAGCATGTATGAAAAACTCCATGAAACAGCACTGCCTACCACCTGTGTGAATGTGTTCTGGGAAGGGTAAAGCCCTGTGATACATATTGTAATTGTTTAGTGTTAGATGTTTTTGTTGTATCCATAATGTTGTGTCCATAATATATTTTAAGATAATAATGTAGTCCATATTGCACTAAATTTTTTTTGCTCTTTCTAACTAGCTCACATGCTAACACACTAGCATACAGTCCCTCTTTTAATAAACCCTTGACATATTGTAATCTCAAAAAATAATTTATGATTACTTAGACCCTCTACTATAGGTTTACTTTAAGGAAATCACACATTTGAATATGTATCTACCTACTAACAAAATAGTTGAAAAATGGTCTCATTATCTCAAAATGTGTTTTTCTCTTACCCTGCTCTACACACCTCACACCCTCTCGACTCCACGACTCTCAGGGACTCAAGGACAAAGAGGGAATGACTTCACTGTTTTGCCGTTGTGTGTCGTGTGTTTCTGGGGCAACAGGGAGATTATTACTGCAGCAAGAGCCCTAGGTGCTGCTGGTGATGCCAGATAATTATGCATAAACAAACGAACCTCCAGAATAGGTGTGCTGCCAAGGCTCTCAGGCCATATCAAATGGCAGAAAATTAACCAATAAGAATACAAAATCCACATATGCATAATTAGAATTTTGGATCAGTGGTCAAAAATATACAACTAAATTATTCTGAGGCCATGGCACATTTCCCTTTTTTTTGTGTCTTTTCAAAAAAAGGATTTGGATGAATTGTTGTTGTTTGCAAGTGGTAGGCACCATTCTCCTCTTACATTACAGTTAACAGACACATTCATCAGGTTTCATCTAAATGGGTATTGTCTACAGTATAAAACTATACATTTTATAGCTTTACATTTTTTTCAGTACAAAATAAAAATCCATATGCATTCATGCATCCATATCCATTAGACCCAGAGATGTAATTCTCTATTATTATTATTATTATTATTATGATGACAATTTTAAGCTTTGAGGCTCTCCTCACTGTGCTACTTAGTAAGTGGTAAGACTGCCTGTAATTTATTCAGTCATGCAGTAGGGCCAATTCACAACTCAAGACAAAGTAATATAATATAGTAATACAGCGACAAAAGTGCTTAAGTTAGCTACTACAAATGTGCTTTTTATGAATGTTTGGAAGTGTAACCCCAAAAGATAAAAGCTCCTCAGGGTGACATGTTTTAGTCATCCAACAATCAAATGTAACATTAGATTTTTTTTTAAAGTATCGGCTTAATTTTATGTCTTATGCAAAAAATCTGCCATTTGCCTTTTTCATGTTTTTACTGGCAATTAAGGTCTCACAGTGTGCAGGACTGTTTAAACCTGCGAGTCAACTGATGAAGCTGCTGTGAAGTGCTTGTTAACAAGTGATTTATGAGTCTGGCTTATTAATGTGAGATTTCATTGATTTGTGGAAATTGCCCACCCTCGGTTATTGTGTGCTTTTCACAGCAGAAGTTGGGAGGTTGATAAAAACGGATTTACTTAATGTTTAATGAGTTTTGTAATAAATCTTGCAGTCACAAACACATAGAAGAGCACTGAGGAGGGAGGATGATGCAGTAACACATCCACACAGACGGGCAGTGGAGAGGATTTAAACAGCATGAGAAAACCTTAAAATTATGTCCCTCTTCTCAGTACCCTGCAGTTTGTACCCTCCAGTTTCCCTCACGGACTTCATGCTTTCTTTGTCCAGAAAAACTCTTCCCCTTCATCGTAGCGTGGGGGATCTCCAGATAAACCAAACGATAGGCGGAGAAGGACCCGCTGGGCTGTGGGATTGCTTGTAGAGAAGCACCCGAGCGCTCGTCTGCAGGATTTGTTTGACTCGGGTAATTGAAAGTGTTTTAAACTATTATAGCAACTGGAGGGCTTGTTTAACTGTCGAGCTGCCAGTCAAGCGGGTGGGCCAAAAGCCCGAGCCCGTCAAGGCCTGTCAGTCAATGGAAACGAGAAGTGTCGGCTTAATGGATTTCTCCACACCGCTCTGTCTACGCACCCAGCAGACCCAGGAGAGAGGGGAGGGAAAAAAAAAAAAATCAATACATTGTCATGTGTGAGTGTGTGAGCCATCAAACGACCAGGTGGATTGGAACTGTATTTGCCTTGTGTCGATGTTGAGATGCAATACTGGGAGTGAGCACGAGGTGTTGGTTTGAGTGTGTGTGTGTGTGTATTTTTGTCTGTGTTTGAATGCTTTACCTGTACCTCTTATACGTGTGTTTGTGTGTGTTTGTGTGTGTGTGTGTGTTTGTGTGTGTGTTTGTGTGTGTGTGTGTGTGTGTGTGTGTGTGTGTGTGTGTGTGTGTGTTGCAGTTGCCTAAGAGGAGAAGGCTTTCTGAGATAGACAGATGTACTCTGCTTGTCTCCAGGGGCTTTTGTTGTGATTTAAGGTGTAAGAGGGGTCACATCACCCTCAACACAAGTTTGTTTTTCATCTCTTAGTCTCTCCACAGGTGAAAAACTGTCTTTTGTCTTTATATTTGTTCTGTGGTTTTCCCAATATACACTCATCAGCACAGACAGACGCTGTTCACTATTACTTGCCCAGTGAACCAGCCTTTTTTTATAGGTAAACGTCTTAATGACTGTGTCTGTTAGAGGTCAAACAATTACAATTTTATCAACAAATAGTTGATAGACCAAAAAGTAATTGGCAACTATTCTAATAATCGATTCATTTGTTTAAGTATTAACATTCTGCTGGTTTCACCTTCTCCATTGTGATGATTTGCTGATTGTGATATTTGAAAGAAAGCTGCATATCTTTGGCTTTTGCACTGTTGGTTGAACAATACGAGTTGTTTGAAGGTGTTATTTTGGGCTCTGGGATGGACATTTTTTTCAGTTTTCTGATATTTTGTAGACCAAATTATCAATTGAGATAATTTGATAATGAAAAATAATTTTTAGTTGAAGCCCTATATATAATAGGATTATAGATGCATATTAGTTTTATAATTTAACTGATAAAGCTATTGATTTTATGAACTGCTAATTCTAATTCTAATTCTCTTCTTGTTTACACAACCCAAGGGGACATCTTATGTAATTTGTGTTGTCTGACCAGCAATCCAAAAACCAAAGAGTTTCAGTGATGGAAAAAGAAAAAGAATCAGATTTTCAGATTTGAAAAGCTTGAATGAAAAACTTCTTGGCATTTCTGCTTGATAAAGTACTAAAAAAATCTATCAATTTGAATAATTTTTGGCGATTCATTTCCTGGCAATCAAGTGATAACTTTAGTTCTGTTTCTTGTTGTGCATATGTGAGAACTTTACTTTCTACTAATCACAAATGACTGCACAGAAGACAGCTTTACTGCAGTTTAGAAATAGCAGAAATAGCAGTTATGAGGTAATGTTTGATGTCAAAATGTCACAAAATGCTGTTGCTTTAAAGACAGTGGTAATAGAGGCCATTTCTGCCTGACACTGCGCTGAATGATTGCACTCATTAGTAGCAGTGATATGTGTTACTAACCACAGAAATGTGAAATGGAAGCCACAGGAAAACAGACATATCTCACATTTAACCATTTGAATCTGTTCTTTAACTCCCCAAACTTGCAGTCTAATCTCAGCTGGTGTGTGAACAGAAGAAAGTGTATGGCTGATGGATGTCTTTTCAGTTGTTTTCACAGACACAACACAACTAAAACATTCACACGCAGACACCTTGCACACAACGCCCCACCCCGCGAGTGCCTCAGAGATATATTTATTTTATCATTCCTAGTCTTGGTCGCAGCGAAAGGCTGTCGTGGCACGTACCTTCTCTGCGTCTCAATACCACCTTGTGTGATTTATAGCCAGCAGATCCGGCTCCAGCGCCATCATTTTTAACCGCCCTGTCTTTTATCTCCACCATATGATCATATTAACCACCGCCAAAGACTAACACAAGGCAGAAGGAGATGTCTGTGTTGAGCTAAACCAGACTACCCTCTGAAAGACATCAAATCATTTCACCATGTTGAGAGCGAAAAGTGGTAATTACTTGTAATTGGGGCTTCAAATTTTTCTCTCGCTCGTCCCTCTTTTGCTAAATTGGATGATTTCCTTTTTTTTTTTTCTTCTGGCGGGATGATAGATACCTCAGAAGGTTTGAGGGGGGGCAAAATTGAAAACAGTTTTTGTTCCATTTTGAAACGTATTATTGTTAGTGTTCTTCTCTTTCACATGCTCTCACACACACTTCCTCTAAGCTTTGATTCGTTTGAAAGCATTATTATTATGCTGTTTCATTTTCTTTTATATCACTGCTGTTTTATTTATTTATGTGTGTTCGTGTTTTTAAAATGGACACAAAAAAAACGTGTGTTTCCACAAGTATCTCCCAACAGGATGGATACTAGCAATACGAGCTGTGTGCTCTCAGTGTGAATGTTTTTTAATATTCATGCATATGGGGCACTCTATAGATCAGTTGGTGATGTTGGTGTAGATCCTGTCTTTATAGTATTTTATAGTGTTTTGTGTTCGAGTCCAAATTTCTTTTGTTCATCTTCTTAGGGCTGCAACTAACAACTATTTGTCATCATCTGTTGATATATGGATTTTTTTTTTTTGATTAAATCATTCAATAGTTTATACCATGACATGTCAGAAAATTGTGAAAAATCCCCATCGCAGCTTCTGAGATCTCAAAATGATGTTCTAAGTTTGCTAGTTTTATCGAACTGACTCAGAGAAAAACTGCAAATTTTCACATTTGAGAAGCCTGGTTTATCAGTTGTGGCCTGATAAATGACTTAAATGTAACTCATTATCAGAATTGTTGCCCATTAGTTTTCCGTAGGTTGACTAGACTGAGCTATAGACGTTCCCCTTTATTTCGTAACATTTAGGCATCGCAGTGAAATAAAGCTCTAAGAGAATCACTGCTTAATCAGGCAATCCTACAACTTGATGAAACGGGACCCAGCAAACATGTTGTGTTAGTGGTAACATCTTGTACCAATAATTCCAGTTCTGTCTGAGCGAAGCCAAAGATGTCCAACAGAAAGTTTTAATTATAGTAAGTCAAACAACTTATTATGACGCACAAACAGATGGTTTGGAATTTGCAATGCATGAAACGTACATAAACATTTGTAATTACTGTGAATGTGTCCATGTTTTAACGCATGCATAAATAATCAAATTATTTTACAGGATTTTGAGTGGGAACTTGCTCTTTTCCTGAAGACTAGGACACAAATAATTGGTGTATTGCCCATCTTCCTGTGAGAAAAAAGAGACAAGAAAATGAGTAAAATAGGGGAAAAATGAATGTGTGGCAAAAAGACAGAGAGGAAGGAACAGAGCAAAAGGTTTGACATAGTGCTGGAGGAGTATTTCCTTCTTGTCTGACTGAATCAAGTAGTGGTGTCTCAGCAATATTTTAATCGTGCTGTAGCATGGAGTCCTTCTTGTTACTACATGTGTGTTCCTCTGTTTCACACATGCACATGCATATTAACACACACGCACACACACACACGGGCAGTACTTCTGACCTTGTGTAATGTTTTTAGATTATAAAGCTGAAGCTGGATAGAGGCAGACAGTGTTCTGCGCTGGTGTGAAACTAATAGTAATGAACACAGAGGTTCTACACTGAGTAATCCAATTTGACCTTGTCTATGAAATGACGGTCCATTGAATAACATTCTTCTAAGTACGGTTCTGGCAGAACATCTCATGACCCACTTTTAGGGTCTCAGCTCACCAGCTGAAAAACACTGCTCAATGACATTCAAATTGGCTGTGGAAAAAAAAAAAGGCTAAAGACGACAAAAAGACTCAACTTTGTAAAATCTCTGTGAATGTAACACTAAAGCAGATTGCATTCATCTCATCTAATATCCCCTTTGGATGCTGTGATGATAAAAAAGTTAAAAGACATGTTCAGAATGGCAAAGAGAGAACCCCTTCAGAGGAAACGGCTCTGTATATTTGATACACCGTATGGCTGTGTGGACATCATCGTCTCTCTCTCTCTCTCTCTCTCCATATGCTCAGTCTCACTTTTTCCTCACACTGTATGACTGTGTGAAGCTGAGGGTAAAGAGCCCACTGTGTGCTGCCAGCAGTGGAGACATCAAAAGGGGCTATTTGGCAGAAGTTGGGGGCCTGAGCACATAGGATTGCAGCAGGAATAACACAGGGTGAGATGTTATTATTACAGGGCTGATTTAGGACTATTATGGATAAGCTCTGTGGGGGTTTCAGTGCTAACCACCCTGACACAGGCACACACATGCACACATAAAACATACATAATTTACATATGTACTTCACAGGCGCACATTCATAAGAACAACTTAGAAAATACACATGACAACACAGCATATGTTGTTGGCTTAGATTCCCAGTCTGGAGGAAATCCTGCCACACACACACACACACACACACACACACACACACACACACACACACACACAGGACTTGGAGGGAGATAGATTTGTACACTCAGAAGGGAGGGGTGTGAGGTTGTCTGACGGCGAGTAAATCACATGTGACAGAACCCAAACTCAGCCGAGGTGTGTCTCTTGACACGGTGTGATGGGGTGCGCCCTAATGCATTACTGTCCACCAGGGCTTTGTGTATGTGGACGCCCATATGTGTATGTGTGTCCATGGTTGTGTGTGTGTTTGTGTATGAATCTGGGCCCTCTTTACTGCGATGTTGTGAGCAGCCAATCATTTCTTCCAGTCTAATTAGCACACATGTAAATTCAGGGTAACCGTGGAGCTCATCCAGGGACAACCAACTGCGACATGGCAACTGTTCACCATAAGGGGGGGTGACCGTGTGTGTGTGTGTGTGCGTGTGTGTGTGTGTGCGCGTGTGGTTCAATGAGTTTACACAAGATAATACAAGCGTAAGAGGGGTGTCCACGGCTGTTGACCAATGACAGCCAGTCTGTGTTGTCACAAGTGCTTGTGTTGGACCCCAACTGCCAGTAACTGTTTGACCATCAACCACTGACCCTGTTCAGGGCACCATCATCACCACCAGCAGCCACCAAGCATATTTCACCCTCTACTACGTATGTCAGACACACTGGACATAGATGAACATTTGTAGAAAAAAACTCAGATACCGTCAGAGGAAACATTAACTAAATATTCAATGTATGACACAGGCTCCAAAAAATTTTGAACTGCACAATTATAATGTTTTCATACTAACAAATATTTTTTTATGGCACGAACAGGCTACAAATTTAAAGACAGGCTTTGCTGGTTCCATCTAAAAATTTGAAACTCCTGTTAAGATTGGTTCCGCTATAATAAATTGCACAATTCCTCTCTATCTGAGACACACACAGGCCTTGGAGTGGGTACATATCACACCTGATGTAACACGACATTGTTTCCTCGTTGGCACCTGGGGGAGGGGTAGGAAAGGATGGATCAGAGGGGATAACGACAGGAAGAATAAACACATGAATAAATAACAGCAAAAGGCAAACAGAGCCCAGCCATCAGTCCGATTTGGCCGAGCCTTGTCGCTCGCTTGTTCACTCACAGCTGGGAAATTCACGGTAACTTGGTTTGGTTGAGGAGGGGGAAAAAAGTCTCTCCGAAATATTGGGCTCACCTCGATGTCGGCAGCAGCCAAACGCATGTGGCAGATGTCAGCATTCAGGCTTTTTTTTTTTCTCCCTGTGGTGTTGGACTATGGCAAGGAAGGAGGTTTGGGGTGTGTGTGTGTGTGTGTGTGTGTGTGTGTGTGTGTGTGTGTGTGTGTCTAGTCAATTACACAATTTTTATTTGTAAGTGTATATATATGAGCTGGGTATGGAAGAGCACAAAAGGGACAAATAAAAAAGAAAATAACAGTACAACTAGAAGAGGTGAATTGCTGTGTCCTCAAATCTGTTGTTATAGTGGAATAGTTGAAATATTGAAAGACATTGAATTTGCAGTCAGAATACAATTAGTGAAGGAAATTGAAACAGCAGTGGAAGAATAAGTGTCAGCTCTGAATAAAGTTGAAGTGTTTAAGTGTAAGTGCTGTTGAAGTATCATCAAGTGACAGTGTTGAAAGGACTTGAAGCTCATTGGAGCTGGTAGAGTCAGTTTAAGTGTCACTGAAAACAAATGAACTCAGTTTAACAATAAGCCAATGACAGCAGTCAAACTGTCAGCTAAAGAGTAAAAATAAAAAGCAGTTAAATGTTGACATATAACCTTGATGGTCCATTTGTTTTATATATAAATATGTAAGCCTGTCTCCTAGAAATGTTTTTCATATACATCTAAAATGCAACAACAAATACATTTTGTAAGAAATGTAATCACTGGCATTTTTTTCTTGTTTTTTGAATGATTTAAGCCGCACATTTATTAACAGCAACCCTAAAGTGAAGAACCTTTGAGTAGGACCTCCATCAATTAGCCATCAAACTTTTCACGTCACACATGCTCAGCAAAAACGCATAAGTTCATCAGAGGTGCACTGTATGAAGATAGAAATAAGAAGTTCCTCTACAAGAGTCTCTCCTCCTTGAAGGATTTATGTTATATTTTATGGAAGAAGAGCAGATTAGGGGAGAGAAAGCAACACTGCATCATTCAATCATGTAGAGCCTGATTTTCATATTGCAGATTACACAAAATGTGTGTATGCTCGTGTTATCAACATTCATGTTAGCAGGAAGAAACAAGCTGTTTCCAGGATCTACCCGACAGTTCAGGCACTATGTAACTCCCAGAGGAGAGCTATAGGGATCTGTTTCTCTAGGCCTATCTGTGCACACCAGCAGTAATAAATACACATCTTATATGTGTGTGTGTGTGTGTGTGTGTGTGTGTGTGTGTGTGTGTGTGTGTGTGTGTGTGTGTGTGTCTGCATGGCTGACTCAAAACCGACCCTTTGAAGTGTAGTAACGATGAGGGGAAGTTAATTACGTCCCATTATGCAGGCTGGGCGCGACCATGCACCAGTTAAGGCCATGTTTTTCCCTTTAATTAACTAGAAAGCCAAGCGTTCGCCTGTCAGCGAGCTGCTAAAAGAGCATTTCAGAGGAAGAAACCCTCGGGGCGCTGATGAGAGGGCGCTACGACTGGCCACATGTTAATGGCGAGGTGTTAGCATCTTAAACCGCGTTATCACTCGCCACTCTCAGTAGTCTTGCGGAAATGTGCAAAGGGAAATCTCGGGGATGGTCTCAAGGGGAAAACTAGCAAAGCTCCTTGACTTTGAGAGTTGGTGCTGAAGCACTACAAAGTGTACAGGACTGGGGGAAGTTAGAACTTTTTTAACTGCTTAAAAAAAGCAGTGAAAGTGCCTGAGCGGTAACTTCTTAATTAGAAAGTCCCTTGAATTGCTCATGGATATGTAGCCAAACTGGAGAACTTTGGAATGTTGATTTTCATCTCCAGCCAGAGTTTAGTTTCTCAAGTGTGACACCCAGGTTAAAACCTGCTCCATCGAAGCCACAGATAAATTCTCAGATAGAGAAAGTAAACAAAGTTTCAAAAAGTTTCAGTCATAAATTTATTTACTCATCTAAATATGTGTTTTGGAAGATCTTAATTCAAAGAAGGAAAATATTTTCAAATATTCTAAACACTTTTTGAAACACAGATGCATTTAAAAAGAGCATGCTTATAAACAAATCTTTCACATCCTCAGAACACATGTATAACTGATTCTCGGGTGTCATATTGTATAGAAGAGGTCCAAAATCTTCTAGTAGAAAACAAATCATAATTGAAAAGAATGTGGATTTATGTACATGCTATACAAGAGGTCATTTGTATATCACAAAGCGTCAAAACTGCATTTTATGTTCAGTTTAGCTCTTGCAGTTTTTTCCTGGAATTGTTTTATTTATTTATTTTTATCTTAGCAGGACAGTGGAGTATGATGTGGCCATGACAAACCAGTTTGCCATACAGCAAGTCTTTTGTTCACCCCACAACATATTCACACTGGATAATATTTATATATATTACAGTGAGTACAACACACAAGATCTTTGCTTTTTCCAACTTACTGCCAGCATGCTATTCCTTCATACGCAGCATCAAATGACGCATTAAGAAAAAAACCATCTTTTGGGGATATGTTTAAGTAATTAATTAATTAATTAATTATTTTTGTTTGCCAGCTTCAGCTTTTGTTTTTTTTCCGCTTGGTTTGGTAGAAGACTTGTTGGGGCCTATCTGATGTGGCCAACATTTGACATCAGTCGTAAGCTTGATTATAGATCATGTTGTTAATAATATTGCTGAGTGAGTGGACCCTAACTGCGAGTGATCATCACATTTACCAACCTGTCACTGTTTCAGTTGAGGTTGGAAATAAAGCTGCCTTACAATATAAGAAATCAAACCGTTTTTCACTCTGACACCTCATAGTTGGCAGTAGAAGAGGACGACTTGCAGATGTAATTTCGAGTCTTGAACTGACAACAGCTGAACATCTTGTTTTGAGCACTTTGTAGAAACTTCAGTGTTCACCTCGTAGCTTCCGTGACTCTAATTGAGCATTGTTTGCCATGTACACTTAAGATTATTCACATTTGGGCCTTGTAATGCTGGTTGCTTGAGAAATGACATGATTGCAAAGAATTAACTTGTCAGGTGCTCCTGGTGCAGGTAACTGAAACTAGCACTGTAGTCTATTTAATTGGTGTGTGTCTGTCTTTTCTGTGTCTGTGCTCAGTAGGATAGCAATAGTTGCAGGGAAGCATGTTTCCAAGGCGAGCAATTAGATAGAAAGTGACAGCATGAAATATGATGATTACTGTTATACAACAGGCACATTTATCGAAGTGAAAAGATAACTGGGATAACTGTGTTTTTTTTTCTGCCACTGCTGTTATTTTGGTCACTACACTTTAGTCGCTCAGCTAATGCTCTCTGACAATTCTCAGTCTTACTTGTCTCTTCCATTTTCCTGACTGCTAATGTTTTGTCTGATATCCATCTATGATTTTTTTTAGGGTACAGTGATATTGCAAGTGAAATATCTCCTGATAATTTTCTATAAATACTATGTATTTTTCTTTGCTCAAGTCTTATCTTGAGGAATGTTAATACCCTCAACTTAATTTAATGTTGAACACAATTTAAGTGTTTTCAGTCAATTCACTGAATAGAATTTTCATTCCAACTCATCAGTAAGGAATTATTCTTATTTTAGATGCTTACAGTGGAGAAAAGAGCGCTGACCTACTGCCACAGATCATTATATGAATGAAGGCATGTTTTCACCAACACATGTGCCCTGCTTAAGATGAATACATAATTCACAAAACCTTCATGCAAGGAGGTTAATTAACATGAACCACACATGCAAGTGTTGCCAGTTTACAGTACTGTGTACTACCAAATGGTGGTGCTAACCACAAACTGAATTAATGCTCTGTTACACACAAGGGTATTGAATTCCCTTAAAATATACGGTCGCAATAAAATATATATGTATTTCAAATTTATACACATTTTATATGTATTGTCTCGTATTTTTATATGTGATTTAGTGGCAGTAGATTTAGCCCATTTCTCTGTACACACACACACACATACATATAGTGACACACACTCTTTTTCTTCCTCTCTCCACACATATTGACCGGTCTCGGGGTCAATGACTGTGCAGATGACAACTGAGTTGTTATTAATGGCCACTGCGTTCCAATATCTCCGTATCTGTGCTGGGAAAATGGTCTGTAGCCTGCCCACACTCCTTCCCCCACACTGGGCTCCAGCTGTCTGGCTCCACTGTGTAAAAAGATCCAGGCTTGTCTCTCTTTTTTATCCTCTCATAACCTCTTAAAACCAAGGAGAAGCAGGAAAAATCAATAATAAAAATGCTCCTGGAAGTTTCCAACTAGTTGATAAATGTTACGGGAAGTCGTTTACAATACAACACATTTACTAAGTGTTCGGTATCATCCAGCGAGCAGAGGAAAAGTACATCTCAGTGGAATCACACAATTAAGTTAAATTGTAACATTGTTTTTAACAAGGACCATTTTCCCATCCGCTCCCAGTTCAGTGACTTTTCTGGTATTATTCTGCATTAAGAGCAAGAAACACAGTAAATGAATTCAGTCAAAGCAAACGATGGCAGCAGAAATCAGGGCAGCATTTGATTGTGTGTCCTGGATAGAACAAGAAGAGTGTTAAAGTAGGAGGAGGGTCTGCAGCTTCACACTCTGTCCGCTTATTGGAGAGCTGTCATCTGTGGCGAAACTCCAGACAGCCATTTTATTCTCCCAGTATTCACAGTATAGCCTTCTTCTTGCCTCTTATATCTCATGGCACCAGCCCCTCTTCATCTGATCATCTGTAACCATTATGTTGTTTTTTCGCACTTCTCTATCCTCTTGTGACTGTCGGGACGTCTACGGCCCTGTCGCCACCCTGACTGCTGCTTTTACTCTCTGGAGCCTCAGAAATCATGAGGCTAGTAGCAGTGCATCCTTCTCCCTTTCAGTTTCTTTCATCCTTTGCCATTTGCTTGAGCCCTCCTTTTATTTTTTTTCTTCCTACTTAAATTCTTGTTTCATATATGTGCTTGTTATATTTTGTGTATATTTTTTCTTCATCTATTTCCTTCCTTTCTTTACTATCTTATTCTGTTGGTACCATGGTGAATGGGTGAATACTTGATTTTTATTCTTGTCTCTGTCCATTCAATTAAATAAATGACCTATATATAAGACTTAATTCGGGCCTTTCTGATTTGAATGACATGGGCAGAAAATCTCAGGTGCTAACAAGAAAACAGACACGAGATATCTGTCGTTATTTTGTGTTTACTAATTGATGTGATCCTTATAGAGCTGAAACTTCAAGGTGATTAATTGATTGGACAATTGGAATGGTTTAAGTCATTCATCAGGCAAAAATACCAGATATTCTCTGGTCCCAGCTTTTCAAATATAAGGATAAAAAGAGAGACATTTGAAAACATCACCTTGAGCTCTGGGAAATTACACCTGGCAATTTACACTTTTGTTGGACATTATACACACAAAACAATGATTAAATTAACCAAGAAAATGATTGGCAGATTAATCAATAATAAAAAATAAACATCAGTTGCTGTACTAGTTCCTTTTTTCCAATCTTGACAAGAAACCTTGGAGAATATAAAACATATAAAACTTAACAAAACCACATCACATTTGTTAGAGTGTAAATTGAAAGATTTGAAAAGATTATGCAGTTAACCAGCCCCCACACACACTCCCCCCTCTTTCCTGTCTTTTGCACAAAGACACACACACACACACACTGAGTCCACAGCATCTATTTCTTTGAAATATACCAAATTAGTGAGATACAGTAGTGCGATCAGTTTTACCCATCTTTGTTAACATTCACTCTCTTAGGTCATCCTTTACAAACATTACATCTCCTTTTCCACTGCTCATGCATTTTCTGTGTCTCCTTTCTGTCTCTCTGTCTCACTAGTGTTTCCCCCCTTGTCAGATCCTCTTTCTCTCTCCTCCACTCTGCTCTTTCTCCTCTTTTTAACTCTCCATCTTGGTCTATTCTTTCAGTCCCCTGTCCTGGTTGTTTTCCCTCACTCTTTCAGTTCTCTCAGTCCCTATCCTCCATCCCCCCTCACTCTCGGTCTCTTTCACCCCTCTCTGTCTGTCTCCCTCTCCGGATGGGTTCCGGCTGTTGAGCTGGTGGGGCTGGTGGCCAGTGTGACGGCTCGGCTGTCTGGTGTCGCGTGCGATCAGGGCGGACGTCGCGCGGCGAGGACGATCGGAGCTGAGCGCCTCCGCCTCACCACGGGTCACCTTTCATGGGCAATTAGTGTCGGAGCAGAGGCACGCTCGCAGCTTGTCGGCCCCGCTTATTGTGAAGATCAGCGGCAATCAGTCTCCACACTCCACTCCTGCACTCTCTCCCTCGCTCCTTTCACTTCTCTGCCGCCAACCCTCACTCTCTCTTCCCCCTGTCTTTCTTTGTTGCCTCTCTATCTCTTTGAGTTTTCCCCTGATGTGCTTTTGCAGCTCTTTGGCTAATGGCTGCTGTCTGGCAATATGTTATTGGACTGTTCAGCTCTCTCTTCATTATACACTCTTTGACTTATTTGCCACTTCCATTGAGCTAAAATCATATAATGCTATGAAGTCACTCCACAACCCAATGCACTTCTTCCTTCTCTCAGCACATTATTTAATTTACTTCTTTTTCTCTATCGCTGACTGCGCAAGATGCTTCCTACAGTATGTTTTACTCTCAAGGACTTTTCTCCATCTTTCCTGCTGTTTTATTCTCACCTCATCAATCTGTGGGCATCTCCTAGTCAAAGGTTTCTCTTTTCACCAAGCGATCCCATATAGAGGCCACAAACTTCCTCAGACCCCAGCATTTAAAAGTCATTAGCTCTGTATTGACATCACTCTGACAGGGTCTATCTAAGTTTACTGGAGGTCAGTGGCAGTTAGGGCTGGGTATATGGTTAAAATTAATAGTGCAAAACAAGAGCTGCATCAATGTATTAGTTTGGAACATATATATCAGTGTTGGCATGTATGTCGGCTGATGAATGACAAGAAATTGCTAGTAATAGTTGGAACTATTGTATGTCATAACTTTAACAGTACATCCCAAAAGCCTTGCCAGGAGGCCTCACAATTCATCACCTAAAATATCAGTTACTTTGGTTGTATTGCATTTTCCGTAACTTAAAATATCTTATAATGTTGTGACTGGGATTTGTTTGCAAACGGCAGTTGAGGTTGTTTTAGTGTTTGCAGTGTCCACCACATGTAATTCAGACCTAAGGCTAAGGCTGTGAGAGTTTGCACTAACTGAAAGCAATTTTTTCCAAAAGATAATGTGTATCGTTGTGTAACCACATGCCGTGTGTGTGAGAAAGACTGTGTGTGTGTGTGTGTGTGTGTGTGTGTGTGTGTGTGTGTGTGTGTGTGTGTGGTGTGTGTGTTTCTTTCTCTGTGTGTTTCTGTGTCTGTGTCTGCACATTGCCTGCAGTTGACTTTGTGCAAGCAAAGTGGAAATCTTGGATGACACTGTGGTACTGTTTTGTCAAGGCCAGCAGAAGATCCTGATCTGAGAATGACCTTTTCATCTTTATGTGGGCATATTTGTTTGAGTAATGAGTTTTTCTTGTATGCAAAGTGTCACATAAATCTATTTTTAAAAGCCACCGTTTATAAAGTCTCTCAGAATCAGACCATCAAAGGTAGTTGCATTCTTAAGCTTTTAAGCTTTGAAGATTTACTTCTAGTGAGACATATGCTGCTTTTGATGCATATGGTACCTGAAAATGTTCATGTTTTACTTGTATCAGATGGTTAATTTGTACACTGTATGCGCAGTAAATTTCATAAGCAAAAACGCATAGATGACAATAAACACCATTTTTATAGAAATGTACTGCATACCTCATTGTCAGCTAACACAGTCACTCTCTCACAGCTTTTATACCATGTAATGTGTACAGTACAGTTTGGAAATCTCATCTAAGTTTGTCAGAGGTATCAGCAGTGTTTCCTGTCCGCTCAAGACAACACCAGTAGGAATTAAATGAAAAAAACTAATCAGTTTGTATAGGCCATGAGCTGGAATTTCAACACGTTACCGTGTGTGTGTGTGTGTGTGTGTGTGTGTGTGT